>NC_134357.1:577167548-577467548 GCF_048569485.1 Anomaloglossus baeobatrachus | reverse complement strand
TAAAGATATGACAAGGGAAATACCAAGGCGGGGTATTTCTGGCTAATTTCTGTGTCGAGACTCCTAACGGAGGCTTCATGGACCTTTTTGATTTGCATACTTCTCAGGGGGCAATGCACCTAGGATTTCCCTGTGTTGAGCGCCCTGGCTGGCTGCCGGCAGTCTTTTCTGGCTGGTCTTCCCGAGATCAGTGATTGTTTGATCTTTTTAGTAACTAAAGCAGTGGGCAACCTCAAATTAGTCAATTTTACAAATACAATCCAGTATCAAAACATTTTACAAATTTTACTAGCAAAGTTGAGCCCGAACGTCTAGTTTGTGGGATCTCCGTGTGCAGAGCGGGATCCCACAAATCTCTGTAGCTGCTCTAAACACGAGAAATTCCTCTGTCAACTAATCCAGCGAGGTCCCTTACTTTAAGGTTTTAGTGAACTGCTTAAGAAGGATGCCGCAGAGCTGGGGTCGAAGAGCTCACGCTTTCACGATCAGTGATCGCTGAGGGTTGTGGGATCTCACAACCTAGAAGTTCCTTTTGGGGGACATTAGGGACACTTCCAAAAATTTTGGTACTGGATTAAATTTAGAAAATTCACTCATCTGCAGCTCTCCACTGTATTAGTAAATAAAAAAAGGCAGCCACAGATTTGTGATAAGCACTATTTAAAGGGAAAGCCATCATTGCGCTAGAAATTGGGGGAGAGTACCCCTATAACAGAGTCAGCAGCAGATCCCCCCATATCAGTGCGGCATGACCACATTTTTTGCTTCAATCTTTCTCCCTATTTTCCTTCTTCAAAATCTAGGTATGTCTTCTGGTCCGAAAAATACGATAAGTTTAAAAAGAAAGAAAATGGTACTTTCCCTCACCAATTCTTAAGGGTACTTTACATGCTGCGATATCGGTACCGATATCGCTACAGAGCGTACCCGCCCCGTCGGTTGTGCGTCACGGGCAAATCGCTGCCCGTGGCGTACAACATTGCTTACACCCGTCACACAGACTTACCTTCCCTGCGACGTCGCTATGGCCGGCGATCCGCTTCCTTTCTAAGGGGGCGGTACGTGCGGCGTCACAGAGACGTCACACGGCAGCCGTCCAATAGAAGCGGAGGGGCGGAGATGAGCGGGACGAACATCCCGCCCACCTCCTTCCTTCCTCATTGCGGCCGGCCGCAGGTACGAGGTTGTTGCTTGTTCCTGCGGTGTCACACATAGCGATGTGTGCTACCGCAAGAACGACGAACAACCTCGCTACTGAATACACAACAATTTTTGGTAAGTGAACAATCTCTCACATACCAACGATTTTTGGCTATTTTGCGATCGTTTAAGGTCGCTCATACGTGTTACATGCTGCGACGTCGCTAACGACGCCGGATGTGCGTCACAAACACCGTGACCCCGACGATATATCGTTAGCGATGTCGCCGCATGTAAATGGCCCTTTACTTGAGCAATTGTAGCCGATTTTTGGATAAAACCCTTTGAATTATGGTACATCATGATGGCTTCTACCATGTGACTCATCTGACAACAGGACCTGATTAATGATGAAAAACATTTGGCAAATTCTGAAAGTAAGAATGGCTGCTCCGCTCTGTTGGATTTCTGATGGTCGGAAAGACTTGATTTACCAGTTAAACATTTCAATTATTCACGACTTGAAAAATGTTCCTTCCCTGTGCGGCTTCTTCACATGTTTAACAAGATCTGATTTCTGAGAATAACATTTTCTAAATTCAGAACATAACATGGTTAATTTGTGTGATTTTTTTTGATGGTAAACAAGACCTGATTTCCTAGTAAAACATTTACCACATTCTGAGCATGAAAATGTCTTCTCTCCTGTGTGAGATCTTTGATGCCTAACAAGATCTGATTTCTGAATAAAACATTTCCCACACTCTGAACATGAAAATGGCTTCTCCCCGGTGTGAGATCTTAGATGTACAACAAGGTTTGATTTCTGAATAAAACATTTCCCACATTCTGAACATGAAAATGGCTTTTCCCCTGTGTGAGATCTTTGATGCCAAACAAGATCTGATTTCCGAATGAAACATTTTTCACACTCTACACATGAAAATGACTTCTCCCCTTTGTGATTTTTCTGATGTCTAACAAGGTGTGATTTCCGAATAAAACATTTCCCACATTCTGAACATGAAAACTGCTTCTTCCCAGTGTGATATTTTTGATGCGCAACAAGATTTGATTTCTGACTAAAACATTTCCCACATTCGGAACATGAAAATGGCTTCTCCCCTGTATGAGATCTTTGATGGTTAACAAGATGTGATTTCCTGGTAAAACATTTCCCACATTTTGAACATGAAAATGGCTTCTCCCTTGTAGGAACCGTTTCTTGGTCGACATCCCTTCTGTAACTTTTATTTTGCTTAAAATTCTGTGATAAATCAGAATTTTGGACTTGCTTGAAAAGATCAGATGATAGAACTTTCCGAGGAAGGACTGGAGGTATATCTGGGACAACAGCATGCTCTTCATATGTATCATGTGTGATACTTTTATCATCTGTTAAACATTCTGAAGATATTAGATGTCCACCTGAACTCCCAATACAGTCATCTGCTAAAAATAAACACAATGTTACTAGTTTTTAATGATATTATCTTGAAAGTACATTTATTTTATAACATCAGAAATTAAATTAGGGAAAAATTCATTCTTAGGGGTACTTTGCACGTTGCGACATCGCTACTGCGATGTCGTCGGGGTCAAATCGAAAGTGACGCACATTCGCCGCCAGTAACGATGTCGCAACGTTTAAAGCCTAGATACACCGATAAACGATCGCAAAAGCGTCGTAAATCGGTGATCTGTGTAGTGTCGGTCATTTCCATAATTTCGCTGCGACAGGTACGATGTTGTTCCTCGTTCCTGCGGCAGCACATATCGCTGTGTATGAAGCCGAAGGAGAGAGAAACATCTCCTACTTGCCTCCACTGGCTATGCGGAAGGAAGAAGGTGGGCGGGATGTTTACGTCCCGGTCATCTCCGCCCCTCCGCTTCTATTGGCCGCCTGCCGTGTGACGCCGCTGTGACGCCGCACGACCCGCCCCCTTAGGAAGGAGGCGGGTCGCCGGCCAGAGCGACGTCGCAGGGCAGGTAAGTGCGTGTGAAGCTGCCGTAGCGATAATATTTGCTACGGCAGCTATCACAAGATATCGCATGTGCGACGGGGGCGGGTAAGAGTTACATTTTTGTTAATTCAGACCTCCCAATCCCGTCTCCAAGATATCTCTGCCGTAGCACCAGTTCTCTGGAATGTGGTACAGTAAATAATCTGACTGATTGTCACAATGTGACTGAAGAATAACAAAGGACAGTGGGCTCCTATACTGTCCCTCACGCTAAGAGACCCTAGGGCCAGGCTATCCCTAATCTCTGGAAGGTGGAGATGATCTCCCTGAAGGTGGAGATGCCTTTGTCAGTGATCTCCCAGGGAAGGAAAGTGAAGGAGTATGATGGAAATACAGATTAAGACAGACGGGAAAACTAAAACTCAGGCACACTGCAAACTCACAGAAATAAACAGTAAGAGACTTAAGGGGACTTCCGGCTCCTGCGCTGATCATGTAGGACACAGGACGCCTGAGCTCTGTCATTCCCTGCAGCTCTGACATATATACCGGACATCCCACCAGCCTCCCCCGCTCCATTCCACCGGTGAGTGAAGTTGCTGAATGCAGGGATATTCATGGGGAGCCGTGGAGATAATCACTTGAAACAACGCGGTGAACTTCGCTCTCCCCCTCCCTCTCAAGATCTGGCAGCATGATAAAGATGGCGCCGGAGCCTGCCCTGCACTAACATCAGATCTGTACACAGAGAGCAGGACACAGCTTACCTAGCACTCACTCCCCCAGCACTAAACAGTTAACCGGCAGCAGAATAATAAATCTCCTGGAGTCCTGATAAGATATCAGCTGCAAACAACGCTACTGACAAGTTCTGCAGAGAGAAGAGTTAAAACGCCGGGAATCCCTGGGCCCTTCCCCCATCTTGTCCAGACCTGTGCATAAGCAGGTGCTGAATCTCTAGGCATACAGAATCAGTGCAAAGCTCTGGAGAAAGTGAAGGAAGCTGAAGGAGGGAAGTTTAAACATACATCCCTGCAAAGTTACAGGACAGTGAGAATTCATATAACTCTGGCAGGGGGGAGAAAGGGGTGAAAGTGAGAATAAACAAAAGGGGGAGCAGAATCAAGATTTGTCTGACAACCCACACTAAATCAGTGTCAAAACTTGCGTCCCTTCACTCACTATTTGATGGAAAGATACCTGCTGCGTAGCAGCTCCAAAACACAAAATCCTCATACATCCAGCGTACAGTGTGGAAAAAAGATTGTGACTGCCCATACAGAATTAAGTGTCCCTCGGTCACCTGAGAATACTCATCAGATGGAGATGGAGGATTCCACGGGGACCCCGGATGTATTCAAAACAGTGGAGGGTATGGATTATAAGCGTCTGGCTGATGAAGTCGCCAATCGTTTGCTACCTGACATCTCCGCTACAATTAAAGCATCAATAGCAAAAGCTCTCAGTGCCATACAGAACCAACTTGATGAGACGGTGGAACAGGTTGCGGCTATGGAAACCAGAATGTCGACGCTAGAGGAGGACTTCGGCTCTGACCACACTACAGTCATGCGTCTGGCCAAGGAGAATCTGATCCTGAGGGACCGTGTGGACGATCTGGAGAACCGCTCCAGAAGAAGCAATTTGCGCATTGTCGGCCTGCCTGAAACATACCCGGTTGGTGAGCTACGTACATTGTGTGAATCCACTATTCCTACAACCCTGGGAGTAGCAGGAAGGAGAAAAGTGGAAAGGGTGCACCGCATTGGTCCGCCAAGGAGAGGTGATGAGAGTGAAAATAACAGACGCCCAAGACAAGTCATAATGAAATACTTGGACTTCTCCGATAAACAGGAAATATTACAGGCATACAAGAAATTGAAACATCCCTTGGAGGTGAAAGGCTCGCGCATCTTGCTCTTCGAGGATTTTTCTGCGGAGGTCACACGGCAGCGGAGGGCATTCTCATACATATGCTCTGCCTTATTTAAGAGAAATATACGCTTCCAGTTAAAGTACCCGGCAACGTTGATTATCAGACATCAGGATGGATCCTACAATTCTTTCTCAAGTCCAAAGGAGGCAGAGGCCTTTATTGAGCGGATCAACAGTCCTCGTGACCTCAGGAATTCTCCAGGACAAGGGCGCAACGACTCACCGAACCAGAGAGTGACCAAAGGGAGCTCTGTGAACCTCGCTACAGCTTCCCCGAAGGACCGGAGACAACAAAACAAGGAACTTAAGGGAACCTGAGACAAATAGACAAATGTCGGATGTATGAAGTTCAAGGTGGGACACCTGTTTTTGATTTAGGCTGGAGAAGCCGCAGTGGAAAAAGTTCAAGAAATCTGAGGCGGAGGAAAGGAAAGAGAACCTTTTTTTTTTTTTTTTTTTTTTTTTCCTTCTCTCTTTCTTTGTAGGTGGGACACTCCTTTATATTGGTTAAATGCTATACAAGTATAAGGTTGACTGAGCTTGGAAGATGATCAGAAAAAAGTGAAGTCTGAGTATTATGGTATAGTTGGGGGGGGGAGGGGAGGGAGATGTTTGAAATGTTTGGGGATTTTGGATTCAAGTGAAGTAGCAGAGATTTTACACAGAGTTATTATTATTACTACTACTCTCGTTATTGCAAGTGAGCACTATGTTCAATTGTCTAATTGGTTGAATTTTTTTTTGGCAAAGGAGGGCAGCAAAAACATGGTAAACGAAAGGCAGGATTTCCATTTATTACATGCACTTTATGAGAATAGTCACCTGGAATGTTAAGGGGTTACGTTCCCCCCAAAAAAGAATTAAGATATTACGCCACCTTAATCGCCTCAAACCGGACATTGCGCTCCTTCAGGAAACTCATCTGGAAGGTTCAGACATACAGAGGATGGGGAAATTGTGGGTTGGAGGAGTCTATGGGTCATCTTCAGTTAAAAGGAAAGCAGGGGTTATTACATTAGTAAGTAGGAGATTACAACATCAAGTCCTGGAAACATATGCGGACACGGAAGGTAGGGTTCAGATGGTCTCAGTGGAGATACCTGGAGGAATTTATAAAATCTTTAATATTTTTGCCCCGAACGAAAACAACAAATCATTCTTTCAACGACTTGAGGCCAAAATTTTAGAACATGCCCATTTTAATCTAATAATTGGGGGGGATTTCAACTCGGTGGTATCTGTGCTAGAGGACAGGAAAAATGCTAAAGGCCCCCCAAATGTTCCGCGCGGCCATGATAAAGTTATGCGTCCTCTGTTAAATGCCACGGCCTTATGGGATGCGTGGAGACTACTGCACCCTCAGGATAGGGAATTTACGCACTATTCACATGCTAATAGCTCCTGGTCTCGCATTGACTACTTCCTTATTTCAGGGAACCTGGTACGTGCGCTCCACTCAGCTACTATCCAGGATTTGGTGATTTCTGACCATGCCCCGGTGGTGCTAGACCTAGCAAACATTTATCCCAGAGGAACGGACTATCTGTGGCGATATCCTTCCTTCCTTAAAGATAACGAAGATTTTTCCTTGAAATTAAAGGGATGGTGGACGGAATTTATGGTACATAATGATCAACATAAAGACACACCTATGTTATTATGGGATACGGCGAAGGCAGTATTACGGGGCAGAACGATAGCACATGTTTCCTATTTGAAGAAAAAGGCTCATCTTAAATTTACTGAAACCTCCCATAAATTGAGGGAAGCATATACTTCTTTTCAAAAGCATCCTGATAGGGACCATAGAGATAGATGGGTAATAGCCCAAAGAGCTTTTAATGAGTGGGCGGAAAAACGGGAACAAATGGCTAGGTCAATGCAAGAAGCTACATTACATAGCTTTGGAAATAAAGCAGGGAAAATACTGGCCAACTTAGCGAAAAATAGGACTATAACTCAGGGACCCATGCAAATAAAAAATCAAAAGGGGGAGATACACAAAAACCCTAAGACAATAATTGAGACTTTAGGCACGTATTATAGAAACCTTTATTCGTCGGAAAAGGGAGACAAATTTCCTGATAATAATCTTTTATCTAAAGTGACACTACCTCGACTCACAGAAGAGCATCGCACTTTTCTGAATGCTAAAATTACGGGGGAAGAAGTATTGGGGACAATCAACTCCATGCATAATTATAAAGCCCCTGGCCCTGACGGATTTACGGGAGAATTCTATAAAACAGTAAAGGAAGAGATCTTACCTACATTACTAGAACTGTATAATAGCATACTAGACGGTAATGCGTCTTTCCAAAATAATAACCGGGCATATATAAAATTGATCCCTAAACAGGGGAAGGACCCGAAGGATCCGGGTTCGTATAGGCCCATATCACTTATCAACCTAGATATGAAGATAATGTCAAAGATTATGGCGAATCGTCTAGCTATAATTCTTCCCCAACTGATTTCCCCAGCACAGGCCGGTTTCATTCAGAAAAGATCAGGGACACTAAATATTAGAAAAGTTCTTCTTGTCCTGGATAGGGTTAACCTTCGGCCTCTGAAAGGAGAATCTCCCGCTTTGCTTACAATAGATGCCGAGAAAGCCTTTGACAATATTGAGTGGTCATGGCTTTATAGAGTTCTAGATGAAATGCGTTTTTCGGGGTCATTTTATACCTACATTAGAGAAATTTACACAAATCCGAAGGCTCAAGTTTACATTCCAGGATATCTGTCAGCCCCTTTTCCGTTACTGAAAGGAACCAGACAGGGTTGCCCCCTTTCCCCATTACTTTTTAATCTGGCTCTGGAACCATTGGTACGATTGTTATCTACACATAGCACCTTCCAGGGTATTTCTGTAAATAATAGACAAATTCAGTCAGCTTTTTTTGCAGATGACATTTTGCTTTTCCTTTCGAATCCAGCTCAGCAGGTCCCCGAGATTTTACAAATTTTGCGAGAGTTTGGAGCGTATTCAGGCTTCAAGATTAATGCGTCAAAGTGCGAGCTCCTATACCTGGGAGGGACAAATGTTCAAACACGGGAGCAGAACCCTTTTGAAGGAATTACAGTGGCTAAGTCATATATCACATACCTGGGAGTTAAAATAGGTAAGGTTCCGGCAACCCTTTATAGTCTAAACTATCCACCCCTTCTGAGCCAAATAGAGCAAGATCTTAAAAGATGGCACGACCTTCCATTGAACATAATTGGTAGAGTCCACCTAATTAAGATGATGTCGATATCAAAATTAATGTATCATCTTCAAACACTTCCCCTGCTTCTCAAGCATAAAGATATTGTCCAGCTAAATAGAGCTTTTTCACACTTCATTTGGAGGGGGAAACGCCCTCGTATAGGGCTTAAGAAGTTGATGGCATCTAAGGTTCATGGAGGTCTGAGTTTGCCGAACATTCGGGGTTACAATATAGCCTGTTTGACTAGATATATACTGGATTGGATTAAAGGCTCTAGGCATTATTCAGCGTTGGAGCTTGAGAGAGACTATGCACAACCTTGGGATCTGGTGGCATTGCTTCATACTAGGCAGGCTAATCTCCCAGTGAAAATCAAGCACTCTTCCTTATTTAAAGACACGATTGCAGCGTGGAAGGCGTTGAGGAAAAACTACAAACTTCCCCATAAAATATCCAAATACTTGCCTATATGGGGGAATCCAGAGTTTGTGCAGGGGACAAGCAATAAGCTGTTTGAAGAGTGGAAGGTGAGGGGTATAAGGACTGTTGCTCATCTCTTGCACACCTCAGAACCTAGATGGTTGAGTAGAGATGAAATTATAGCGCAGTATGGCCTGGGGCCTAACCAAGTAATCCAATATGACCAAGTGAGATATAGTATTATGACTCAGTTGCATGATGTGACCCAGGAGGTAGTATTTAACTCTTTTGATTGTCTGGTAAAGAACTCAATAACTTCATCATCTATCTCTTTTCTTTATGGAGCCATGCGTGATCTATTAATAGGACAGCACCCGGAAGGTTTATTTAAATCTTGGGAGAAACAATTTGAGGACCCGTCTATGGGGGTAAAAATTAGGGGAGGGTGGAATGCTCTTCGTAAATCAATTTTAAATGAGAATTGGCGAGAAACCCAATTTAGAATTATGCACAAGGCAATTTATGGTTTTAATCTCCCTCCATCAGCAACAAAGCCAGACAGGATTACGTATTGCCCTAAGTGTAAGAGTAGTGGAAGTGATCTCCTTCACGGGTTGTGGTCCTGCCCCCATTTGAGTCCATTATGGTCACAGATCAAAAGTTGTATACAAAAGGTGTGGGGTCTTGAAGTTCGGCTCTCACCTGGGTTCGCTATTTTTCACCATTGGGAGGAGGGGAACGATACCAAAGGGAAGATGACTAACCCACCCAGACTTATACATGTGATACTTCTGGCAGCCAAGAGAGCGATACTAAAAAATTGGTTGGAGTCTAGGGTCCCCGCGATTGAAGAGATCTTGGGTCAGCTCATGCATCTTCTTGAAATAGAAGGATTGGATGCAGAAAGGAGGGCGGATAGAATACGACAGCACTTTAACAAATGGAAGAAATTCATACTGGCCTATTGTACTCGGGAGGAGATAGTCAGGATTATGTCACCTTTCAAAGACACAGTCTGGTATCATACTGAAAAATTGAAGGGTACATTGGATGGCTTGGAGGTGGGGGAGGAAAGGCCGAAAGCTGACTAAAAGGAGAGGGGGAAATAACCGATTTGAGTGGGACTTCTTTATTATATGTCATTACCATGTTCACAAGGGTTCAATGGGGGGAATGATAGGAATGATGGGTTAAGGGGTCGCTGCTTTCCTTTGCTTTATCTTGCCATGTTACGGTTATTGATTTTAAAAATTGGTATGGAATTTGGGATGATCAAATATGACAATGTAATGTTGAATTTACAATGCTGAATTCGCTTATGCCAGTGTTATGTTATTGAAAAATTTGAATAAAAATATAGTTAAAAAAAAAAAAAAAAGAGACTTAAGGGTGCTTTACACGCTGCTACATCGCTATCGATATATCGTCGGGGTCACGTCGTTAGTGACGCACATCCGGTGCTGGTAGCGACATCGCAGCGTGTGACACAAATGACAGACGATCAACGAGCACAAAAACGTGAAAAATCGTTGCTCGTTGACACGTCGTTCATTTCCTTAATATCGCTGCTGCCACAGGTACGACGTTGTTCGTCGTTCCTGCGGCATCACACATCCCTATGTGTGACACCGCAGGAACAATGAACATCTTACCTGCGTCCACCGGCAATGCGGAAGGAAGCAGGTGAGCGGGATGTTATGTCCCGCTCATCTCCGACCCTCCGCTTCTATTGGCCGGCCGCTTAGTGACGCCGCTATGACTCCGAACGCACCTCCCCCTTGAGGGAGGGATTGTTTGGCGGTCACAGCGACGTCGCTGACAAGGTATGTGCGTGTGACACTGCCGTAACAATAATGTTCGCTACGGCAGCGATCACCAAATGTCGCACATACGACGGGGGCGGGTGCTATCGCGCTCGACATCGCTAGCAATCACTAGCGATGTCACAGCGTGTAAAGCACCCTTAAGGAGAAAAGCAAGAGCAGGAAGGCAGAAACAAAAGGACAACAAGGGTTAACACCACAACAGTTCACAGCAATAATGCGCAACAACCACCCGTTAGTCTGTATCACAACACCTCACCAGTATAGGTAACCTATAACTGGCATTAATGAAATAGTCCAGCCAGCATATACAGAAGGGGAGAGAATGATACTGGCTTCCTGCAGCATGTGATCAAAGACACTAACTAGCAGCCCAGCAGACATTAACTTTTGTTAGCCTGCCTGTCTGTGCTTTGATGCCTGTGTCTCCCTGCACTGCTCACGGACATCAGAGAAGTTAGCAGGCACAGTGTAGTTTCCACAGATCCTGACACCACCTTGACAGTTGAATAACCTGTCAACATCTCTGTGACATTGGTCCACAACATAGACAATTAGGCTTTGTGCAGATAAACATTTGGGCTCCAATTCATCAAGACCGGCGATGGACACTGCAAAATGACATCAGGGACGGGAGTGAGATTTCTGACATAGGGAACGCCGCAGTTTGTTACGAATTAGAGAAGAGGTGGCATCAAACCCTTGTTCTGGTCAAGCTTTGCCAATTTTGGCAAAGCTGGTTAAAATTATTATTATTATTATAATATAAACACTGGGGCCCCTAAGAGAATAGGGGCCTGTTAAATTGCCCAGTTTGCTCTCCCTTTCCCTTAATGCCAGTACTGTATGCCAGCGTGTCTTATGTTCAGTTCTTTTAGACTCCTGAAGTTAAAAGACCTTTGGTTACATCATGTCATATGACTTTGAAATCATCAAAGGTCCTTAAACAATTAACCATAGAATACAACTGATGGGGACCCTAAGAGAGTGGGGTTCCTGAGAAATTGCGCAGTTTGACTCCTCCCAACGCTGGCCCTGACTGTAACTAGGGCTTAATTTTGGAGTAGGTCTTATTTACTGGGAAAAACAGTAATCATAACCCTCTGCAGGTCTTTGAGTTGCCTTCATAATGACATAGAGAAGGCACTAGAAACAAATGTGACGCCCCTGGACTATTCAGGGTGTCACAGGGTACTGCACTTCCTATTCTTGGTGCAGTATTCAACCCCTCATGGTTCTGGGTTCCAACCTGTGGTACTGCCTCCATCAGCATCCAAAATCCCAACCACACCTCACACCACACACTGTCAGGCACATCAGTTGGCTGCTGAGCTGGAATAGGGCCGCCCACCTAGGGGTCAGGGAGACTGTTGGGAGGTGACAGAGTAGTTGGCCCTAGGGGAGCAAAGGGAGAGGAAGTAGAGAGAGTTGAGTGGTAGCCCTCGAGAAGTGAGGGGCTGGGGAGTGTGTGGGTCCCTGTTTGTGGCAGGTTGGGTCGCAGACGGTGGTCTGGAACCGGAGGAGTCGGAGACCCAGTCGCAGGGTATTGAGGCTGGGTGTCTAGACCTGGTCTTGGAGGACAGGAAGCATCAGAGTCTAATAACCAGTCTGGGTCAGAAAGCACAGCGGGGTACAGGACCCTAGGTCGGGGAGTATCTTCAGGCAACCCGGCAAGTAACCTGTAGAGGATAGTGATTTTATGAACTGTTCCCATGAAGTTTAGAGATCAGGGGCACTAGCGCAACGAGGGGGATAGGACTTTCCAACCCAAGCATCACACAGAAATCCCACGCGTGAGCCCTTGAAAGCACAGCTCCACTACCCAAAAAGGAAGGAGCAGTGCCCGGACAGCTTTACGCATATGGGCCACCAGAACACTTTAAATTTGCGCAAGGAGGCAGGCTCTGGATCACCCGGCAGTACTACATGGAAAGGACACCCGGACGGGCTCCCCCAAGAGGGCAGCGGCACCCAGAGACTTGGTTTACCTTGTTGTCAGAGTCTGCTTTGCAGTCGCACCATCACCGGTGCTGCCTGAGTACATGGTCGTCCCCTGCTTCCGACTGGCCCTGCGCACCCCGCTCCATCATTATCCAGAGTCCCGGGCCCTCCCCTACCTGTGGAGGGAACGTCATCAGGCTACCCCACTCCATCTACCCCGGGCACTCCCATCAGCAGCGGCGGTACTCCCTTACGGGTGGTGTCAAGAACTCTTACCCCCTGTAAATAGTTCCCCCCCTTCACATTGAAGTTGCCGCAACCCCTCGAGCCACAGCAGTGACCCTGGATCCGAGCGGTTCGACCCCTGCAGGGGCGGCACACAAACAGCGGACTTGCACTGATATTCCATTTATCCTCCGGAAGCGCCGAAAGGGATTTTGTCTTTACACAAACAGCGGAAGAAGCAGAAGGAAAGAAAATACAGCTGAAAAAATGCCACAGCAAAACGCCTTAAAATGTAAACACAAAATTACTGCAGAAAGTACATGAGTAGATATCTCTTACAGGATAGAGCTGGAGGAAACACATCCTGAGGAACATCGGGATCTTCTTGTTTATAGTCCTGTGGGAGAAGAGGACGGGGACATCTCTCTGGTGTTGTCCTCTTACTGGATAGAACTGGAGGAGACACATACAGGGACTGAATTCATTCCTTACATACAGATAATTATAGGCCGTGTGTATTTAGTCCTGTCTATTACCTGGTGATGTGAGGGGCTGGGGAACCTCCATCATGACGTCCTTGTACAGATCTTTGTGTCCTTCTAAATACTCCCACTCCTCCATGGAGAAATAGACGGTGACGTCCTGACACCTTATAGGAACCTGACACATACAATGATACCGTCACCCCCGATCCCTTCATAGCGTTACTGTATAATGTCCCAGCATTCCCAGCAGTGTCACCTCTCCAGTCAGCAGCTCAATCATCTTGTAGGTGAGTTCTAGGATCTTCTGGTCATTGATGTCCTCATGTATCGGGGGGTGAGGTGGAGGCCCCGTGATTGGGCTCAGGGGTCTTCCCCATCCCTCAGACACAGGGGCCTGACAGCGCTCACTAGAGGTCTTCTTCACTACTGTGTAATCCTGGTTATGGAGAGACACAGTAATAAATCTCACTCCAGACATTTCCAGAGTCCTCACGTCTCCAGTTCTGTCCATCTGTTATTCCCATAGATAAGAATGATGTAATGTGACGTCATCAGAATCTCTCACCTCTCCAGTAAGCCGGAAGAGGATCTCTAGGGTGAGGTGTAATATCCTCTCTGCCATCTTGTCCCTGTCCATAGCCATCCTTCGTGGGGCAATCAGGAGAATTCTCTTATATAGAAGATCTCCACTGAGAGGATCAGATATTGTAGGGACCTGAATGGGAAGGAGATGAGCCGATATGTAAAATTAATGGAGATAATAATGGAGGGAAGGTATCATTTGGGTAGGAAAAAATGTTTATCATGAAGTGTGCTATGTAAATAGTACAACTGTAAAAGTAGCACATTATCTTTATGATAAAAAACAAAATACAGCAATATGAACAGAAAAATAAAAAAGTAATTGCTCCTGGAATATGAGTAGGAAAATACAAAAGTGCGAAAACAAAAAATTTCCCAGTTTTTCGGTTAAGACCAAGGCAATGGAATAAGGATTCAATTTTTTTTGTTTCTAACGGAAGAAGAGGGGCCACACATGGCGTACGGATCTGTGCACTCGCTGATACACACAATTTACCACCCATTTCTTGTATGAAGGCAGCAAAAGAGTGAAAATTATCCCAATTACAAAATATGCCCACATTATATTTCACTCCTAAACTAGAAAAATTATGTAAATAAAAAAGTTTAGATTTTCTAAATTGGTTTCGAAGCTCGTAGACTTTACACATCCGGGCCATCTGAATCCTACTCTGCAGTGATGTTCTACAATGTGATTACATATCAGTACATCTACACACAAACATGTAGCAACGGAGAGGAAATCCGTCCATCTCTACATAAGGCAGAGACGACGGTTTATTACTGCCTCTGCCTTCTGTCACTGTATACACAGCTCTGCGGTGCAATGCAGAGGGAACGGTGAGGGACCTGACAGAGACATTGATCTCTGTGTGAGAGCCCATCCACCATCGGTATTTACCAATTGTAATTGTTTGGGGTCTGGTAAGGGCGATTTGTTTTGGGGGGGGGAACATCTGCTTCCTTTTGAGGGTGTCCGCTATCTTTTGGGGGTGTCTGCTTTCTTTGATGACGAGTCCTGCTGTATTCTTTTTAGCTGCTTGGACACTTCCCTATCGAACCGCAACTAGGGCTTATTTTTGGAGTAGGGCTATATTTTTAGTCTAGTCAAAAAAGCCCTAAAAATCCTACTAGGGCTTATTTTCAGGGTTTCAAGGAAACAGTGTAGTAAGAGCTGTTGATGATTTCTCCCCCACACACAGAGGTCATCTGGTCACTGCTGAGTCATTATATCAGCCCCAGTTACAAGGGAAGGAAGAGGAAAATAAAAGTACTTAAATACGAAACTAACCCCCCCACCCTCCAATGTGTGAAATAAAGGAAAATACCACTGTCAATCCAAATCTCCGTTATTAGCCCCGACCAGGTAAAAAACAGCCATATATACAAAGTAGTGTGTTACTAAATAAATAGCTAAGAAATATTTACATGTGATCATAAGCATATAATATGACAGTGTCCGGCTTTCAGTCATAGGGATGGCCCCGATGAGGTTTTAGTCATTGCTTAGTATACAGTGATCAGTGGTTTTATACGCGCTCTCAGCACTGACTGACAGCAGGTTCTAATGCTGAGCGGCTGTCAGTCACTGCAGGGGGCAGGGTATATATTTGGTAATAACAGACATTCTCCTTATTTTCCCACCAATATCACTCGACATCAGCAATAAAAAACTTGATACTGAAGTTGGTTTTTTATTGGTCCAGTTTCATATTTGGGGCTTAGGATGGTTTCTTATTTGGATTTTTTTTTTTTTAAATAGGGGGGCTTTTTTTTCTTTTATTTCAAATAAGATTTTTTGGGTGTTTGTGTTTATTTACTTTCACTTTCACTTACAGATTACTGATAAGTGTGTCTCAGACGCCTGCTATCTCTAATCTAGGGCTGTGGCACCTGTGGGCTGCTATTAACTCCTTATTACCCTGATTGCCACTGCACCAGGGCAACGGAAGAGCCGGGTCCAGCGACAAAATTGGAGCATCTTATGGATGCGCCACTTCTGGGGCGGCTGTGGTCTGTTATTGTTAGGATGGAAAGGGACAAATAACGATGGTCCTTCCCACCCTAATAATATCAGCCCTCAGTTGTCTTCTGTACCTTGGCTGGTTTCAGAAAACTGGAGGGGGGGTGGCTCCACGTCTTTTTTTTTTTTTTTTTTTAATAACTCAAATAATTTAAAAAAAAGTGTGGGATCCTCTTTATTTTTCATAACCAGCCAAGGTACAGCAGACAGCTAAGGGTGCAGCCCATAGCTGCTGCTGTTCCTGTGCTGGATATGAAAAATGGGGGGGACTCCATTTCATTTTTTTTACCCCCAAAAATTAACAAAAACAGCTGTTTAAGTGAGCTATCCCTCAATCGAGTTATTCTGTTATTTCTTTCAATCTATTATATATATTATATATTCTAATTTTTCGATCTGTTCTATCAATTATCCTAGTCCTATCATATTTAATTACTCCTTTAAAAAACATTAACAAAATGCAGCAAAAACGCTGCAGAATCACAGCATCATTACAAGCGTTTTATTACATTTCCATTCTTTCTGGGACAAGGGGCAGTTTTGGTTGAAGTTTGTGTGCAGAAAAACCTGCAGCGTGCGCATAGAGCCTTACATGACTTTGGGGGACTGATTTCACCCCAACATTATATAGTGATGTCTCATATCAAAGTCTGGTCACTCCAGCCGGGCCCAAATGGATTCTGGGCATCAGAACTGACACCAAAGAGGGCAAATAGGCAATTCACCCAGATTTATACAAGTAACTGGTGTTTTTAAAGTTCACATCACTTTGTTGATAAAAACCTGTAAAAAAAAAAAACTATGAGGGGCTGCTGATAAGGTTTTGGCTTTTTGATCTTTTTTTGTTTCTATGGTAACGAATGTTACATCAAATGAAATCCTTATGTGTCTAATATATGATTTAAAAATGTTGTGTTTGTTGCTTATGGCAACAGTGTTCTACGCAGGTGGGAAAACAATGGCGGAGTCTAATGCGATATTCACAGCAACTGAGAGCAGAGGAGGGATAAAATTCTTGTTTCTGCAAGAAAAGTCAGCAAAGGATATTCATGGTGATATGTCGCAGATATTGGGGGATCAATGCCCTTCGTATTCCACAGTTAAGAACTGGGTTGCTGTTTTACCACGTATTTAAAAGGATTGGATACAGCTGTAAAGAAGGCGATTCATTTTGTAATGATTAAATGATTACAGAAAAAAGGAAATAGTGTGATATTGCGCATACTCTTGCATAATATAAATCACAAAGGTAAAGTACTTACATTGCACACTACATAAAAAAAAACTACACGCATCATCTGCCCGGAAACATCAGCTGTGAGAAGCAAAGCAGCGAAGACAGGGAAACTCCTGGGATCCACACTGTGGTGTAATGGGCGTCCCCTCCACAGGTAAACAGGCTTCCGACTTTGCTGTAATCGTCACCAGTCTATATCTCACTTGAAAACAAATTGCTTGCGTAACTAAAATGTTACACAAACTCTAATAGGTTCCATTTGTCCAATATAGTATCCCTCTTCTGAGTGGCCAACTCTTCGGAAGTCAACTTACACCTGACAAATACGTCACCGGATGAGACATGCCAAAGGCTCCTGGTTTTAGATGTTTTACCATACTATAAACACGCACATTCTCAGTAAACATTGATAAGAAAACTATGTGGTACTGAGTGATACTATACACAGGTATTTTCTCACTAGAACTATAATTCCAGGTGTCTGGGAAAATTACAGAAAAAAACAAGCTAATAGAAACTACTGCATAACTGTATATTAATAATACTGTATAACTGTTGCAGTCTAATATCTTAGACCCGCAACACACATCCGTGTAATTTGTACGTGTGCGGTACGTATTTGCACGTACCGGAGACACGTACACACGGAGACCCATGTTAATCAATGGTAGATGGCAAACACACGTAAAATCGCACGGAACGTGTGTCCGTGAGGTAAGTACGTGTGTGCGCTTTTGTACACGGACAACATGTCCGTTTTTGGCCGGCAGCACGCAGGCACGGACCCGCTTTAGTCTATGTGTCCGTGCCTGCACGTACCGCACACGGAGTATGTCCGTGTTCAGCACGTTTCGTGCGTGTGCGTTTTTACACTAGCGATCTTATTTTTATTTTTTTTTTAAATTAAATTCAGTATACTTACCTTTTTCATGATGTTCTCAGTCATACTTACATTGGCGCTCGGTTTTTTTCTTCCCCCGGATCATACCGCTCCCCGATCACTAGCGCGGCGAGGAACAGCTGTGCAGAGAATACGCGGCAACAATTACTTTGAATATGCCGGCCGCTCATTAATCAATCTCGTATTCCCTGCTTTCCCCACCCACCAGCGCCTATGATTGGTTGCAGTCAGACACGCCCCCCACGCTGAGTGACAGCTGTCTCACTGCACCCAATCACAGCAGCCGGTGAGCGTGTCTATACTGTGCAGTAAAATAAATAAATAAATAATTAAAAAACCGGCGTGCGGTTCCCCCCCATTTTAATACCAGCCAGATAAAGCCATACGGCTAAAGGCTGGTATTCTCAGGATGGGGAGCCCCACGTTATGGGGAGCCCCCCAGCCTAACAATATCAGTCAGCAGCCGCCCAGAATTGCCGCATACATTAGATGCGACAGTTCTGGGACTGTACCCGGCTCTTCCCGATTTGCCCTGGTGCGTTGGCAAATGGGGGTAATAAGGAGTTATTGGCAGCCCATAGCTGCCAATAAGTCCTAGATTAATCATGTCAGGCGTCTCCCCGAGAAACCTTCCATGATTAATCTGTAAATTACAGTAAATAAACACACACACCCGAAAAAATCCTTTAATAGAAATAAAAAAAACCCACAAACATATACCCTGGTTCACCACTTTATTCAGCCCAAAAAAGCCCTCCAAGTCCGGCGTACTCCAGGATGGTCCAGCTCTGCTGCATGGAGGTGACCTGAGCTGCTGAAGACACAGCCGCTCCTGTCACCTCCACGCAGCTAATGAAGGCAATAGCGCGATCAGCTGAGCTGTCACTGAGGTTACTCGCGGCCAACGCTGAATACAGGTGATCGCGCTATTGCCTTCATTTGCTGCGTGCAGCTGACAGGAGCGGCGGTGTCTGCCACTGATCCGCCGCCCAAAAGAAGCGGAGGGGCGGAGATGAGCGGGAGGTAACATCCCGCCTACCTCCTTCCCTTCGCATAGTGGCCGGGAGGCAGGTAGGAGAGCTTCCTCGTTCCTGCGGCGTCACACATAGCGATGTGTGCTGCCGCAGGAGCGACGAACAACCTCGTTACTGCTGCAGTAACGATAATCGAGAATGGACCCCCATGTCACCGATGAGCGATTTTGCACGTTTTTGCGACAATGCAAAATCGCTCATCGGTGTCACACGCAACAACATCGCTAATGCGGCTGGATGTGCGTCACAAAATCCGTGACCCCAACGACTCCGCATTAGCAATGTCGTAGCGTGTAAAGCCCCCTTTAGAAGAGACCTGAGCAGTCTCGAAAGCTTGATATTATTACCATCTGATGAAGAGACATGCGTAGTCTCGAAAGCTTGCTATTATTACCATCTTTTCAGTTAGCCATTAAAGGTATCAACCACTGAGGACTCTCAGTTCTTTTAAACAATTTTTTTATCTTTACTGGCTAACACGGTTCAAAGATATATTTTACCTGTTCTTATATCTAATAACTCTTTATGTATGTTTGATGGTGGAGTGGGACTTTCTTGTTGGATTTTTTCTTTATCGTTTATTAATTTTTGCAGTTCTTCAATTTTACTTTTTCTTTTTTTTTTTAATGTTGAAATTTTTATTAGTTCCCCCTGAGTACTCCCTTGTGTGCTAACCATACCATTGTAGGACATATATCTCCTTTATTATTCTCTTCAAAATATAATTTGAGAATGTTTCCAGGACTACATTTTCAGAGCATAGTTTTTTGAGCATTGTAATTTAGTTGTATTTCTCCTAATAAGGGTGAGTGGTCCGAAAATGTTTTATTTAATATTGTTACTTTTTTAACTTTATAAATTGATTGAGAAGTGGTAAAGATGTGATCAAAGCGGGAATATGTTTTATAACTTTCTGAGTAATATGAGAACTCTCGGGATCTGGTGTTATGGCCTCATTCACACGTCTGTGTCTCCGGTACGTGTTTGGTCCGTTTCCTCACGTACCGGAGACACGGGCACACGTAGACCCATTAAAATCAATGGGTCTGCGCTCACGTGCGTGTTCTGCCATGGACCGTGTGTACGTGTGGAGCAGATGTGTGTCCGTGTGCTCCACACGTAGACATGTCAGTTTTTCTCCGGCATCACGGGTGTCACACGGAACGCAAACGGACCACACGGAGGTATTTCGTGTGACACGCACCGGAGAAAACACACGTGTCTGAGAAAATAATAAAAAAAAAAATTTACTCACCGTCTCCAGCCCTCCTGTCTCTGCCGCTGCTGTTACTTGCTTCCGACCGCCGCTCATTATGCTCCTTGCATATTCACTTCACTGCGGCCGGAAGCAGCAGCAGCGGGGAGTCGGCAGGACCGGAGACTGCAGATCAGCACCACGGACAGCGAAGCCAGGGACAGGTGAGTAGAAAGTTCCCATTCTCCGTGTGTTATCATGGATAACACACGGAGAACACACGTGTGCCATAATCACGGCTCACGGAGAGCAAAACGCACCTTTGACACGTCAGTGAAAAACGTGCGTGGTTTTTCACGGATGTGGGAAAGAGGCCTAAGACAGTGAAATGTGCCTAGGAGTTAATTTCTTAGCAGCCAATATTACAGGCAACAATATGAAATCGTCCCATGTCATCTTTTTTTTCTTGAATAAGTTGGAATGTAACCGTATTTTTTTTATAAAAGTCATAACGCCTGCATTTTAGGAGAAAGGGAGCCCTGTGCAATTACCCAGTTTGCTGTCCCTTTCCCCTAGTGCCAGTCCTGCATGGCAGCCTTTCTTCTGTTCAGTTGATTTAGACTCTTGTAATTAAGAGGCCTTTGGTTACATCATGTCACATGACTTTGAAGTCATCAAAGGTCCTTAAACAATCAACTTCAGAAAACAACTGATGTGGTCCCTAAGAGAGTAGGGTTCCTGAGAAATTGCGCAGTTTGATTCCTCCTAACATTAGCCCTGACTGTAACTAGGGCTTATTTTTGGAGTAGGGCTTATATTTCAAGCATTCTTCAAAAATCCCATAAAATTATGCTAGAGCTTATTTTTGGCTAGGTCTTATTTTCGGGGAAACCGGGTATTCATGAACCCTCTACACGTTTTTTTGTTGCCTTCATAATGACATAGAGAAGACACTAGAAACAAACAGCAGAAGAAGCAGAAGCAAAGAAAATACAGCTGAAAAACCAGAGCAGAAAGTCTAAAAATGTAAACACTAAATTAGTGCAGAAAGTACATGAGTAGATATCTCTTACCGGATAGAGCTGGAGGAAACACATCCTGAGGAACATCGGGGTCTTCTTGTTTACAGTCCTGAGGGAGAAGAGGACGGGGACATCTCTCTGGTGTTGTCCTCTTACTGGATAGACCTGGAGGAGACACATACAGGGACTGAATTCATTCCTTACATACAGATAATTATAGGCCGTGTGTATTTAGTCCTGTCTATTACCTGGTGATGTGAGGGGCTGGGGAACCTCCATCATGACGTCCTTGTACAGATCTTTGTGTCCTTCTAAATACTCCCACTCCTCCATGGAGAAATAGACGGTGACGTCCTGACACCATATAGGAACCTGACACACACAATGATACCGTCACCCCCGATCCCT
Organism: Anomaloglossus baeobatrachus; assembly: GCF_048569485.1. Taxonomy (NCBI): domain Eukaryota; kingdom Metazoa; phylum Chordata; class Amphibia; order Anura; family Aromobatidae; genus Anomaloglossus; species Anomaloglossus baeobatrachus. Next base: position 577,446,001 of record NC_134357.1, on the reverse strand, counting down.
TCATAGCGTTACTGTATAAGGTCCCAGCATTCCCAGCAGTGTCACCTCTCCAGTCAGCAGCTCAATCATCTTGTAGGTGAGTTCTAGGATCTTCTGGTCATTGATGTCCTCATGTATCGGGGGCTGAGGTGGAGGTCCCGTGATTGGGCTCAGGGGTCTTCCCCATCCCTCAGACACAGGGGCCTGACAGCGCTCACTAGAGGTCTTCTTCACTACTGTGTAATCCTGGTTATGGAGAGACACAGTAATAAATCTCACTCCAGACATTTCCAGAGTCCTCACCTCTCCAGTTCTGTCCATCTGTTATTCCCATAGATAAGAATGATGTAATGTGACGTCATCAGAATCTCTCACCTCTCCAGTAAGCCGGAAGAGGATCTCTAGGGTGAAGTGTAATATCCTCTCCGCCATCTTGTCTCTGTCTCTATCCATCCTGGACAGGAAGTTTTCTTAAACAGAATGAAATCGCTGAGAGGATCCGATATTATAAGGACCTGAATGGGAAGGAGATGAGCCGATATGTAAAATTATTGGCGATAAGGGAGGTGAGTAGGTCTGAGCGGATCCATATTGTAAAAATCCGGATCCGTGCAGTTTCAAAGATTTCCGGGTGCTGTATCCGGTATTCCAGGTGCAAAATCCAGATCCGGCACTGGAGAAAATAATTGAAAAATAAATAAAACCAGAAATAAAATAGCGTTTCATACTTACCGAGACTCGGTGTCATGGCAGCACACTGCTTCCGGGTCGCGCATTCACTTCCTGTACTGTACAATGTATACACACAGCTTTCCATGTTTTCCTCGTCCACCTGCCATCCTCTCATCTGTGATTGGTTGTAGGTAGATGCGCCCCCAGCAGGTGACAGTATCTGCTATGCAGTCATCGCGGCTGTCATTGTCTGCACAGCCAGCGGTAGTGCACTATGGCCGATGGCTATGTAGCAGAGCTGGGACCTCGTGTGGATTACGCCGAAGCTGCAGGGGTGTTAATAAAGAGGTGAAGGAGGGTGGGTGTTGTACTTTATTCCAAATAAAGGATCTTTTCTGTGTTTATTTTCATTCATTTACAGGATTTGATGCAGGTATCTCAGACGCCTGTGCCATCACTAACCTAGAGCTTAGTAGCAGCTGTGCACTGCTATTAATCCCTTGTTACCCCGATTGCCACCGCACCATGGCAATGGAGAAGAGCTGGTATTGCTCGGGGATTGTCACATCTAATAGATGCAGCAATACCGGGCAGCTGTGGGCTGAGAATACCAGCCCCCAGCCAACCTTATCATGGCTGGGTATCAAAATTAGGGGGGACCGTACGTCGTTTTTTTTTTTTAAATTATTTATTTAAATAATAATAAAAAAAAAAACAAAACAAAAAACCGCATCACCGACATAGCCGCGCACACTTCTGACAGGAGCGTGCATGTGTTTCTGTGTACATGCACGCTCATGCTCAGAGAGGGCAGGCTGTGCCGACTGATGTTATGTCAGACTTGTACGAGTCTAACAGTACATCACCGGCACAGCCGCACTTTTCTGACAGGAACGTGCATGTGTTTCTGAAAGACATGCACTTCACCATACTGATCCGGAGACACTTGCACTGCTTTCCCCGCCCACCGGCTGTCCTGCTGCCTATGATTGGTTGCATACAAATCAGAGTGAAGAGGGGGTTAATGCCGCGCATCAGCCAAAATGAAGATGCAGCACGTTGATGTTATAAACGTATTCTTTTATTCCATCGGTCTACGCGTTTCGAGGATATACCTCTTCTTCAGGACCAGTGCATCAACATACTATGTTGATGCACTGGTCCTGAAGAAGAGGTATATCCTCGAAACGCGTAGACCGATGGAATAAAAGAATACGTTTATAACATCAACGTGCTGCATCTTCATTTTGGCTGATGCGCGGCATTAACCCCCTCTTCACTCTGATTTGTATGCACATCCATGTGGGGCTGCAGCAGACGCCTTCATCCTATGCTCTATCAGTGGTTGTGACTATCACAACCATTTCAGGTGAGTGTATTTTTCCTGATCTACCTCACTGATCTGTTGGTATTACACTATCAGCGCTCCTTATTTTTCAGTTTATATGATTGGTTGCAGTCAGCTGACATGCTGCTACTCAGAGTGGGAGTGCGTCTAGCTGCAACCAATTACACGCGTCGGTGGGCAGGCAAAACAATGCATATTGAATTGTCGGCTCCGGAAGGGAAAAGCGTGACCTGGAAAAAGTTTGCTACCATGACACAGCCACGGGTGAGTACACCGCACGCGCGTTCCTACCCCCTGTCTCCTCCACAAACGTTTTTAATCTCTGGATTCTGGTCCCCATAGACTTATATAGGGACCGGAATCCGGAGCGGATACAGAGTTTTTGTTCAATCCGGCAGGGATCCGCCGGTTCAGGACTTTGGTGGATTCGATCAGCCCTATAGGTGAGATACCATTTCGGTACTAAAAAATATTCAACATGAAATGTGCTATGTAAATAGTACAACCATAAAAGTAGCACATTATCTTTATAAAAAAAAACGATCCTTCACACGGCAATGTGAACGGAAAAATAAAAGAGTAATTGCTCCCGGAATAAGAGTAGGAAAATATAAAAGTGCAAAACTAAATAATTTCCCAGTTTTTCGGTTAAGAACAGGGCAATGGGATTAGGATTTGATGTTTTCTTGTTTCTAATGGAAGAATAGGGGCCACACATGGTGTACGGATCTGTGCACTCGCTGACGCGCACAATTTACCACCCATTTCTTGTACGAATGCAGCAAAATAGTGAAAATTACCCAATTACAAAATGTGCCCACATTATATTTCACTCCTAAACTAGAAAAATTATGTAAATATGAAAGTTTAGATATTCTAAACTAAATTCGGAGCTTGAAGACTTTAACACCTTAATGACCGTGGGCAGTAAAATTATGTCCTAGCGTTCAGTGTTAATCCCCTCCCGCTGCTGCCAGCAAGCAATAAAGAAATAAAGTGTATACCACCCCCCAGCATCGGAAAATTTCAGTGGTTTCATCTACCGAGGGTAGCTCAGACCCTGGAGATCACGATTCGGGCCGAAAAAAATATTTATCTCTCACCTGGCATGATCAATCATGTCAGATGGGGAATAAGTTGCCTACTCTGGTCCCCCGATGTGGCCAAAATGCCCCCCCCAGATCATCTAAAATGGCCGGCACGCACACTGTGCTCATCCTCTTCCTCTGAGTTTTGTCGTATCTGACATGTCATATGCGAAATTAAAGTTCTCCCCAGGTCCAGCCAGGTCACCAGATGTCAATCCCGGGTCTCCTGTTACCTCCTGCAGCGACAATTCCCCACGATCCCTGCTCTTCCTTCTCAGAAGATCCTGGCCACATGTGCAGAGTGGCTCTCAGCCAGTTCCCTGCTAGTAGTGACACTGAGCTTACTGCAGCTCACACTGCCATTCTGTGGACCCCGGGAGTGTGAGTGCAGTATAACTGCACCCACACTCCTCACATGGAGGGTCTGCACTTCCAGAAAATGGGGGATACGTTCTCGGAGTGTGCCACCCATATTCCTGAAGGTTCAGAGTCGTCGTAAATCCTCCAAAATGGATTGCGGCAGATTTTTTTTTCTTTTCAATAAATTGGTGAAAGAGGGAATGTGTTGGGGAGTGTTTTTTCAAATAACATTTGTTTTTTTTATTACTGACTAGGTTAGTGATGTCAGGTATCTGATAGATGCCGTGACATCATTAACCCTAACCCCAACAACCCCATTTATTACCCCATTTGCCACCGCACCAGGGCAATGGGAAGAGCCAGGGAGAAACGCCAGGATTAGTGCATCTAATGGATACGCCACTTTTGGGCGGCTGTGGCCTGCTATTTTTAGGCTGGGAAGGGCCAAATAACCATGGTTCTTTCCACCCTAAGAATACCAGGCCACAGCTATCCACTTTACCTTTGCTGGAAATCCAATCTGGGGGGGACCCCACTTTTTTTTTTTAATTATTTATAAATTAAAAAAAAAACAGCATGGGGAGACCTTCATTTTGGATTACCAGCCAAAGTGAGGCTGACAGCTGTGGTCTGCTTTACCCTAGCTGGGTTTTTTTTTTAAATTATTTATTTATTAATTAATTTATTTTTTTAGCTAAATACAAGGTTAAACACCCTTTAGTGCCACATGAAAGTTACTAAATGGAGCCAGCTTAGAATATGCAGGGGGGGGTGGGACATTATATTTGTGTTTGACATCTATTTATCTATCCATCCATCCATCCATCCATCCTAGCTTTTAGGTTATGTGCCCACGATCAGGATTTGCAGTGGTTTGGATGCAGTGTTTTGACTGCGATGTTGTGCAGTACAAGTGCAGTAGCGGGATGTTTAGAAATCTCCGGCCCACTGTGCTTCTTTTTTCTGCAGCATAAACTGGCCAGCGGCGCGGCTTCCTGAGACGCAGGATGTCAGTTTATGCTGTGGAGATGAGAGTGTTCTTCGCAGGGAGAATAAAGTCCGCAGCGGCCTGAACCCGGATTGTGGACACGGGCAGCTGCATTCTCGTGTGGACAACACTGGCATCTGCGCAGAAGGGCTGACACTGCGTCCTAGATGCAGTGTCGCTGGGTTGTCGGCACACAGCCTAACAGTGAGAAATTTGTCACTACAGCAGCATTTTTTGTGAAATACCTGTTAATTCAAAATGCTCACTGTACCCCTGAATAAAATCCTTGAGTGGTCTAGTGTCCAAAATGGGGTCACTTGTGGGGGGTTTCTGCTGTATAGGTGCCTTAGGAGCCTTGCAAATGCGACATGGTGCCCGCCATTTATTTAAACTTTTCCAAAATTTACGTGGTGCTCCTTCCGTGCTGAGACCTCCTATTTGTCCAAACAGAGGTTTTTGGTCACATGTTGGGTTATCAATGAGTTCATTAAAATTTGGTTAACAAACTGTGGGGTCCACTTTTTGGTGTTTCCTCTTGAAAAAGTGAGAAATTTGGTATATATATATTATATTATACCAAATTATAATTATATTATATTAATATTATTAATATTATAAAATTCCGTGGGATTCCAGATGCTCACCAAACTTCTAGAGAAATTCCTTGAGGGGTCTAGTCTCTAAACTGGGGTCACTTGTGGGGGGTTTCTGCTGTTTAGGTACCTTGGGGGCCCTACAAATGCTACATGGTGCCCACAATCTATTTCAGCCAAATTTCCTTTCCAAAATTCAAATATTGCTCCTTCTGTTCCGGCTCCTCCCATTTGTCCAAACAGAGGTTTCTGACCATACGTGGGGTATCACCGTGCTCATAATAAAGTGGGGAACAAACCGAGGGGTCCACTTTTTGGCGTTGCCTCTCGAAACCTGTCAAAGTGACACTGGTCAGAATTACAAAAAAATGGCCGAGTCATGAAGTACAAAACTGGCTCAGTCCTTAAGGGGTTAAATTGAATGTAAATGAGCCAGTCAGGAATAGCGGGAAACTGGTACTGAACTGGTTAAAGGTGAAAATAGTTGAGAAATGAAGGGGTTAATGATAATGATGACCCCGAAATAGAAGAGACCCTGCACCTACCTCCACCTGCAGAGCCGCACACTAGATATATAATACCCTGCACCTACCTCCACCTGCAGAGCCGCACACTAGATATATAATACCCTGCACCTACCTCCACCTGCAGAGCCGCACACTAGATATATAATAACCTGCACCTACCTCCACCTGCAGAGCCGCACACTAGATATATAATACCCTGCACCTACCTCCACCTGCAGAGCCGCACACTAGATATATAATACCCTGCACCTACCTCCACCTGCAGAGCCGCACACTAGATATATAATACCCTGCACCTACCTCCACCTGCAGAGCCGCACACTAGATATATAATACCCTGCACCTACCTCCACCTGCAGAGCCGCACACTAGATATATAATACCCTGCACCTACCTCCACCTGCAGAGCCGCACACTAGATATATAATACCCTGCACCTACCTCCACCTGCAGAGCCGCACACTAGATATATAATACCCTGCACCTACCTCCTCCTGCAGAGCCGCACACTAGATATATAATACCCTGCACCTACCTCCACCTGCAGAGCCGCACACTAGATATAGAATACCCTGCACCTACCTCCACCTGCAGAGCCGCACACTAGATATATAATACCCTGCACCTACCTCCACCTGCAGAGCCGCACACTAGATATATAATACCCTGCACCTACCTCCACCTGCAGAGCCGCACACTAGATATATAATACCCTGCACCTACCTCCACCTGCAGAGCCGCACACTAGATATATAATACCCTGCACCTACCTCCACCTGCAGAGCCGCACACTAGATATATAATACCCTGCACCTACCTCCTCCTGCAGAGCCGCACACTAGATATATAATACCCTGCACCTACCTCCACCTGCAGAGCCGCACACTAGATATATAATACCCTGCACCTACCTCCACCTGCAGAGCCGCACACTAGATATATAATACCCTGCACCTACCTCCACCTGCAGAGCCGCACACTGGATATATAATACCCTGCACCTACCTCCACCTGCAGAGCCGCACACTAGATATATAATACCCTGCACCTACCTCCACCTGCAGAGCCGCACACTAGATATATAATACCCTGCACCTACCTCCACCTGCAGAGCCGCACACTAGATATATAATACCCTGCACCTACCTCCCCCTGCAGAGCCGCACACCAGATATATAATACCCTGCACCTACCTCCACCTGCAGAGCCGCACACCAGATATATAATACCCTGCACCTACCTCCACCTGCAGAGCCGCACACCAGATATATAATACCCTGCACCTACCTCCACCTGCAGAGCCGCACACTAGATATATAATACCCTGCACCTACCTCCACCTGCAGAGCCGCACACTAGATATATAATACCCTGCACCTACCTCCACCTGCAGAGCCGCACACTAGATATATAATACCCTGCACCTACCTCCACCTGCAGAGCCCCACACTAGATATATAATACCCTGCACCTACCTCCACCTGCAGAGCCGCACACTAGATATATAATACCCTGCACCTACCTCCACCTGCAGATCCGCACACTAGATATATAATAACCTGCACCTACCTCCACCTGCAGAGCCGCACACTAGATATATAATACCCTGCACCTACCTCCACCTGCAGAGCCGCACACTAGATATATAATACCCTGCACCTACCTCCACCTGCAGAGCCGCACACTAGATATATAATACCCTGCACCTACCTCCACCTGCAGAGCCGCACACTAGATATATAATACCCTGCACCTACCTCCACCTGCAGAGCCGCACACTAGATATATAATACCCTGCACCTACCTCCACCTGCAGAGCCGCACACTAGATATATAATACCCTGCACCTACCTCCACCTGCAGAGCCGCACACTAGATATATAATACCCTGCACCTACCTCCACCTGCAGAGCCGCACACTAGATATATAATAACCTGCACCTACCTCCACCTGCAGAGCCGCACACTAGATATATAATACCCTGCACCTACCTCCACCTGCAGAGCCGCACACTAGATATATAATACCCTGCACCTACCTCCACCTGCAGAGCCGCACACTAGATATATAATACCCTGCACCTACCTCCACCTGCAGAGCCGCACACTAGATATATAATACCCTGCACCTACCTCCACCTGCAGAGCCGCACACTAGATATATAATACCCTGCACCTACCTCCACCTGCAGAGCCGCACACTAGATATATAATAACCTGCACCTACCTCCACCTGCAGAGCCGCACACTAGATATATAATACCCTGCACCTACCTCCACCTGCAGAGCCGCACACTAGATATATAATACCCTGCACCTACCTCCACCTGCAGAGCCGCACACTAGATATATAATAACCTGCACCTACCTCCACCTGCAGAGCCGCACACTAGATATATAATACCCTGCACCTACCTCCACCTGCAGAGCCGCACACTAGATATATAATACCCTGCACCTACCTCCACCTGCAGAGCCGCACACTAGATATATAATAACCTGCACCTACCTCCACCTGCAGAGCCGCACACTAGATATATAATACCCTGCACCTACCTCCACCTGCAGAGCCGCACACTAGATATATAATACCCTGCACCTACCTCCACCTGCAGAGCCGCACACTAGATATATAATACCCTGCACCTACCTCCACCTGCAGAGCCGCACACTAGATATAAAATACCCTGCACCTACCTCCACCTGCAGAGCCGCACACTAGATATATAATAACCTGCACCTACCTCCTCCTGCAGAGCCGCACACTAGATATATAATACCCTGCACCTACCTCCACCTGCAGAGCCGCACACTAGATATATAATACCCTGCACCTACCTCCACCTGCAGAGCCGCACACTAGATATATAATAACCTGCACCTACCTCCACCTGCAGAGCCGCACACTAGATATATAATACCCTGCACCTACCTCCACCTGCAGAGCCGCACACTAGATATATAATACCCTGCACCTACCTCCACCTGCAGAGCCGCACACTAGATATATAATACCCTGCACCTCCCTCCACCTGCAGAGCCGCACACTAGATATATAATACCCTGCACCTACCTCCACCTGCAGAGCCGCACACTAGATATATAATACCCTGCACCTACCTCCACCTGCAGAGCCGCACACTAGATATATAATACCCTGCACCTACCTCCTCCTGCAGAGCCGCACACTAGATATATAATACCCTGCACCTACCTCCACCTGCAGAGCCGCACACTAGATATATAATACCCTGCACCTACCTCCACCTGCAGAGCCGCACACTAGATATATAATACCCTGCACCTACCTCCACCTGCAGAGCCGCACACTAGATATATAATACCCTGCACCTACCTCCTCCTGCAGAGCCGCACACTAGATATATAATACCCTGCACCTACCTCCACCTGCAGAGCCGCACACTAGATATATAATACCCTGCACCTACCTCCACCTGCAGAGCCGCACACTAGATATATGGCTGCTCTGTGCTTACAGGACCTGTGATGATGTCACATGGAGGGGAGGAGTCAGGGGTCACATGGAGGGGAGGAGTCAGGGTCACATGATCAGCTCCTCAGTGTATGCAGGGCTCTGCTGTGCTGGTTGTCATGGTGCTGGATGAGGGGAAGTTTATGTGTGGGGTCAGGAGGGGTTTACAGTGTGGATGTAGCAGAGCCGTGTGTGTACGAGGTGTACGGAGCAGAGCCGTGTGTGTACGAGGTGTACGGAGCGGAGCCGTGTGTGTACGAGGTGTACGGAGCGGAGCCGTGTGTGTACGAGGTGTACGGAGCGGAGCCGTGTGCGTACGAGGTGTACGGAGCGGAGCCGTGTGCGTACGAGGTGTGCGGAGCGGAGCCGCGTGCGTACGAGGTGTGCGGAGCGGAGCCGCGTGCGTACGAGGTGTACGGAGCGGAGCCGCGTGCGTACGAGGTGTACGGAGCGGAGCCGCGTGCGTACGAGGTGTACGGAGCGGAGCCGCGTGCGTACGAGGTGTAAGGAGCGGAGCCGCGTGCGTACGAGGTGTAAGGAGCGGAGCCGCGTGCGTACGAGGTGTAAGGAGCGGAGCCGCGTGCGTACGAGGTGTAAGGAGCGGAGCCGCGTGCGTACGAGGTGTACGGAGCGGAGCCGCGTGCGTACGAGGTGTACTACGGAGCGGAGCCGCGTGCGTACGAGGTGTAAGGAGCGGAGCCGCGTGCGTACGAGGTGTAAGGAGCGGAGCCGCGTGCGTACGAGGTGTAAGGAGCGGAGCCGCGTGCGTACGAGGTGTAAGGAGCGGAGCCGCGTGCGTACGAGGTGTAAGGAGCGGAGCCGCGTGCGTACGAGGTGTAAGGAGCGGAGCCGCGTGCGTACGAGGTGTACGGAGCGGAGCCGCGTGCGTACGAGGGGTACGGAGCGGAGCCGCGTGCGTACGAGGTGTAAGGAGCGGAGCCGCGTGCGTACGAGGTGTACGGAGCGGAGCCGCGTGCGTACGAGGTGTACGGAGCGGAGCCGCGTGCGTACGAGGTGTAAGGAGCGGAGCCGCGTGCGTACGAGGTGTAAGGAGCGGAGCCGCGTGCGTACGAGGTGTAAGGAGCGGAGCCGCGTGCGTACGAGGTGTACGGAGCGGAGCCGCGTGCGTACGAGGTGTACGGAGCGGAGCCGCGTGCGTACGAGGTGTACGGAGTGGAGCCGCGTGTGTACGAGGTGTACGGAGCGGAGCCGCGTGTGTACGAGGTGTAAGTAGCGGAGCCGCGTGCGTACGAGGTGTACGGAGCGGAGCCGCGTGCGTACGAGGTGTAAGGAGCGGAGCCGCGTGCGTACGAGGTGTACGGAGCGGAGCCGCGTGCGTACGAGGTGTACGGAGCGGAGCTGTGTGCGTACGGAGGTGTACGGAGCGGAGCCGTGTGTGTATGAGGTGTACGGAGCGGAGCCGAGTGTGTACGAGGTGTACGGAGCGGAGCCGAGTGTGTACGAGGTGTACGGAGCGGAGCCGTGTGTGTACGGAGGTGTACGGAGCGGAGCCGTGTGTGTATGAGGTGTACGGAGCGGAGCCAAGTGTGTATGAGGTGTACGGAGCGGAGCCAAGTGTGTACGAGGTGTACGGAGCGGAGCCGTGTGTGTGCGAGGGGTGCGGAGCGGAGTGTTCGCAGATGACCTCTTACTGATCCTAAAGAAGTTCTAGGTTCACTTATACAAGACGTAGAAGCAATGGGTGAGTTATCGGGTTATGCTAGTAACTGGGATAAAACAGAGGTAATGATGCTACGAGCCCCCCAGGCTGTTGTGGGCATCGAGTTCTCCCTGTCAGTGGACTACCTGCTCTTTACAATATCGGGGAGTGAATGTGACGAGGCCCCCGGACAGATTATATAATACTAATGTCAAACTGTATAGCGACAATTTACAATCCACTCTGGTTACATGGAGAATCTTCAGTTTCTCGTATCTGGGTAGAGAGAACCTAATTAACATGACAGAATTTCCACATCTTCTCTATCTTTTTCACAAGGGAAAAAAAGAGGAAATCTTTCAGCTCCCCTTACCCTTTGAAGATCTATTGCTCGGATGCTGCAATGCCGAACAGGGATATATGGAAAAATAGAAAAAATATCCAGCAACCGATCTTCTAAAAATCCAGATTCTTTATTTTCAAATTGTTAAAATAGTAGAAATGGTAGAAAAATAAAGCCAGAGAGCCATAATGTCGAAAAACAGACGCCTTTCGGAAAGTTTTAGTCCTTAATCATTGTTTCTGACATGAGACTCGTGCTATATGGCGTTTTACGTCATTTCCTCAGGGTCATGTGTGATGGAAACACCAATACGAATTGATTCTATGATCGCCATGAAGCACCTGAGTAAAAGGTATATTTGCTAAAAAAAAAAAAGAAAACAAAAATATAAAACAACATAGTATACAAATGACAAAAGAGAGAGAACACACCGTCTTATAAAGACATGAATGGTTAATGATTCTAAGGAAAAGGAGTTATTCATTGTAATGAAATAACAAGTCCTGTTTATATTTAACCCTTGTAGACTTCTGCTCTGCAAAATGAACATCCACCAAGCCTCCCGATTTAGGAGTTTTCTTTTGTGGTCTCCACCACGTGGAGATGGAAAAACTTTCTCGATAGCTTGGACCGAAAAAGAACTTACATCTCTATGGTGGACAATTGAAAAGTGCTTAGAAGCTGCTGAACATTTAGCTGTTAGTTTATTACGTGCATCTGAGAGATGCCGACGTATGCGATATATATATATATATATATATATATATATATATATATACACACATTGGAAGCTTCCAAGAACAATGCAGCCGGTGAGATCTCAAACGTCTCTCCAGCGATTCCATTATACAAGATTCTATCCTTACTAATTTTTTCAAAACAAAAAATCCATACTTCTACCTTGTCAATTCCAGACCTCCGGTTATGGACATTTTTCAAGAAATTTTAGAAGAGGAACTACAGCATCTCAAAAAATCGTGTCAATCTACTAAATATAATATAAGCCATATGGAACAAAAAGCGATCTCCAGTCTAAAAAGCAATCCTGACTTATTAGTCAGGCAAGCAGACAAGGGAGGGCGGTTGTCCTTATGAATGCAGGCTTATACGATAAATTAAATTTGTCCATGCTGAGTGATGTAGAAGTGTATCAAGAGCTGAGTTTTAATCCCACTAAGAAATTTCAAAATGAATTGAGTACATTATTACAAGAAGGAGTAAAGGGGGGTGTTTTTTCTCAAAAAACTGTGGACGATATATTTGTCAATTTTCCAGTGTTTCCCATCTTTCATTCTCTCCCGAAAGCCCACAAACAAATTTTCCCTCCCCCTATGCGCCCCATTGTGGCGGGCATTGGGAGTCTGGGAGAAAAACTCAGCTCTTGGGTGGAGTTGCATCTCCAGCCCTTGGTTAAAGATTTACCGGAATATATTAGAGACACGAAACATGTTATACAGTCATTAGATGGTAAAAAATGCCAAAAAACTGTGTCTTATTAACCTGTGGTGTGGTTAGTCTTTACCCCTCTATTCCTCACCACTTGGCCTTACAAAAATTATCTTTACATCTGGCCAAATATTGTAAGTATGACATACCAGTACAAAGCTTTTTGTGCAAAGCAGTTGATTTCCTTCTGACTAGAAATTCTTTCAGTTTTAATAACACTTTTTTCCTCCAAAAAAGGGGAGCATCGATGGGGGCGGGCTTCTCCCCCTCCATCACAAATATTTTCATGGGAGCATGCGAGGAAGAATTCATCTTTTCAAATTTGGATCCCTTCTCGTCCCATATCAAGTGGCTAGGTCGTTACATTGACGACCTGCTCTTGATATGGGACGAGGACTACGATTCTATCTCTGATTTTGTCACTTACATCAACGACAATGATATGAACTTACGCTTCACACATAAAGCCCAAAAAAACTTTATTGAATTTTTGGATGTCACAGTACACATTAATGATGACAATATTATCCAATTTTCTCCATTTCGTAAGGAACTTTTGGGTAACACATTATTATTAGCTAATTCATGTCATAAGAAACAAGTAATTGAAAATATCCCCTTAGGAGAAATGATCAGATTAAAAAGGAATTTGTCCTCTAATATATTTATGAAGGAAAAAAACTTACTGGAATCCAGATTAAAAGATAGCAATTATCCCCAATTGGATCATCCAAAAAGCTGCTGGCAGGGTGGATAAAATGACCAGATCTGACATCTTGAAAGAGAAAATAATAAATCCTAAAAATTCTAATACTGGCAATAGTGGGGTGCTTTTTTCCGCAGCATATAGCGCTCAATTCACATTGATTACCAATCTTATCAAAAGAAATGTACCCATTCTATGCCAAGACCCTAAATTGAAAATTCTTCTCTCCCAAGATGTCAGATTTATAGCTATATAAGCTTTCACATTGGGAGACTTCCTCTCCTCAAGTCTTTTTTGCACCAATTTATCAAAAGAAAAAACTTGGTTAAACATGACCATTTTTTTTTTTTTAAATGTGGCCACACGGTATGCATGTGCTGCAATTATGCAGCGCCTGGAAAAATCTTCCAGTCCTCAGTAACTCAAAAAAACTATCAGATAAAACACTATATAAATTGTAACACCACGTTTGTGATATATTTAATCGCATGCACTAGCCGCAACCTTCAATACACAGTGCACAAGCTGTCCCCTCAAAGATCGCATACGTCGGCATCTCTCAGATGCACGTAATAAACTAACAGCTAAATGTTCAGCAGCTTCTAAGCACTTTTCAATTGTCCACCATAGAGATGTAAGTTCTTTTTCGGTCCAAGCTATCGAGAAAGTTTTTCCATCTCCACGTGGTGGAGACCACAAAAGAAAGCTCCTAAATCGGGAGGCTTGGTGGATGTTCATTTTGCAGAGCAGAAGTCCACAAGGGTTAAATAAATAACAGGACTTGTTATTTCATTACAATAAATAACTCTTTTTCCTCAGAATTATTAACCATTTACAGTACAGACCAAACATTTGGACATACCTTCTCATCTTTAGAACAACTGTTAAGAGGAGACTTTGTGCAGGAGGCCGTCATGGAAAAATAGCTGCTAGAAAACCACTGCTAAGGACAGGCAACCAGCAGAAGAGACTTGTTTGGGCTAAGAATACAAGGAATGGACATTAGACCAGTGGAAATCGGTGCTTTGGGCTGATGAGTCCAAATTTGAGATCTTTGGATCCAACCACCGTGTCTTTGTAGAAAAGGTGAACTGATGGACTCTACATGCCTGGTTCCCACCGTGAAGCATGGAAGAGGAGGTGTGATGGTCTGGGGGTGTTTTATTCAAAATTGAAGGCATGCAGAACCAGCATGGCTACCACGGCATCTTGCAGCAGCATGCTATTCCATCCGGTCTGCGTTTAGTTGGACCATCATTTATTTTTCAACAGGACAATGACCCCAAACACACCTCCAGGCTGTGTAAGGGCTATTTGACTAAGAAGGAGAGTGATGGGGTGCTACGCCAGATGACCTGGTCTCCACAGTCACCAGACCTGAACCCAATCGAGATGGTTTGGGGTGAGCTGGACCGCAGAGTGAAGGCAAAAGGGCCAACAAGTGCTAAGCATCTCTCGGGACTCCTTCAAGACTGTTGGAAGACCATTTCCGGTGACTACTTCTTGAAGCTCATCAAGAGAATGCAAAGAGTGTGCAAAGCAGTAATGAAAGCAAAAGGTGGTTACTTTGAAGAACCTAGAATATAAGACATATTTTCAGTTGTTTCACACTTTAAGTATTTCATTCCACATAATTTCATTCATAGTTTTGATGTCTTCAATGTGAAGCTACAATTTTTAGTCATGAAAATAAAGAAAACTCTTTGAATGAGAAGGTGTTTCCAAACCTTTGGTCTGTACTGTATGTCTTTATAAGACGTTGTGTTCTCTCCCTTTTGTCATTTGTATACTATGTTGTTTTATATTTTTGTTTTCTTCTTTTTTATCAAATATACCTTTTACTCAGGTGCTTCATGGCGATCATAGAATCAATTCGTATTGGTGTTTCCATCACACATGACCCTGAGGAAATGACGTAAAACGCCATATAGCACGAGTCTCATGTCAGAAACAATTATAAACACTAGAAGTCCCAGAGAGGGGTCATTTAACATTTCTACCATTGGATCCCTATGGAGCTCGAAATTTCTGGGACTTCTAGTGTTAAGGACTAAAACTTTCTGAAACGCGTCTGTTTTTCGACATTATGGCTCTCTGGCTTTATTGTACTGCCATTTCTATGATTTTAACAATTTGAAAATAAAGAATCTGGATTTTTAGATCGGTTGCTGGATATTTTTTCTATTTTTCCATATATCCCTGTTCGGCATTGCAGCATCCGAGCAAAAGATCTTCAAAGGGTAAGGGGAGCTGAAAGATTTCCTCTTTTGTCTCTTGTGAAAAAGATAGAGAAGAGGTGGAAATTCTGTCGTGTTAATTAGGTTCTCTCTACCCAGATACGAGAAACTGAAGATTCTCCATGTAACCAGAGTGGATCCTAAATTGTCGCTATACAGTTTGATATTAGCATTATATAATCTGGCCGGGAGCCTCGTCACATTCACTCCCAGATATTGTAAAGAGCGGGTAGTCCACTGGCAGGGAGAACTCGATGCCCACAACGGCCGGGGGGGCTCGTAGCATCATTACCTCTGTTTTATCCCAGTTACTAGTATAACCCGATAAGTCACCCATTGCTTCTACGTCTTGTATAAGTGAACATAGGACTTGTTTAGGATCAGTAAGAGGTCATCTGCGAACACTCCGCTCCGTACACCTCGCACACACGCGGCTCCGCTCCGTACACCTCGTACATACGCGGCTCCGCTCCGTACACCTCGTACACACGCGGCTCTGCTCCGTACACCTCGTACACACGCGGCTCTGCTCCATACACCTCGTACACACACGGCTCCGCTCCATACACCTCGTACACACACGGCTCTGCTCCGTACACCTCGTACACACACGGCTCTGCTCCGTACACCTCGTACACACACGGCTCTGCTCCGTACACCTCGTACACACGCGGCTCTGCTCCGTACACCTCGTACACACGCGGCTCCGCTCCGTACACCTCGTACACACGCGGCTCCGCTCCGTACACCTCGTACACACGCGGCTCCGCTCCGTACACCTCGTACACACGCGGCTCCGCTCCGTACACCTCGTACACACGCGGCTCCGCTCCGTACACCTCGTACACACGCGGCTCCGCTCCGTACACCTCGTACACACGCGGCTCCGCTCCGTACACCTCGTACACACGCGGCTCCGCTCCGTACACCTCGTACACACGCGGCTCCGCTCCGTACACCTCGTACACACGCGGCTCCGCTCCGTACACCTCGTACACACGCGGCTCCGCTCCGTACACCTCGTACACACGCGGCTCCGCTCCGTACACCTCGTACACACGCGGCTCCGCTCCGTACACCTCGTACACACGCGGCTCCGCTCCGTACACCTCGTACACACGCGGCTCCGCTCCGTACACCTCGCACACACGCGGCTCCGCTCCGTACACCTCGCACACACGCGGCTCCGCTCCGTACACCTCGCACACACGCGGCTCCGCTCCGTACACCTCGTACACACGCGGCTCCGCTCCGTACACCTCGTACACACGCGGCTCCGCTCCGTACACCTCGTACACACGCGGCTCCGCTCCGTACACCTCGTACACACGCGGCTCCGCTCCGTACACCTCGCACACACACGGCTCCTCTCCGTACACCTCGCACACACACGGCTCTGCTCCGTACACCTCGTACACACGCGGCTCTGCTCCGTACACCTCGTACACACGCGGCTCCGCTCCGTACACCTCGTACACACGCGGCTCCGCTCCGTACACCTCGTACACACGCGGCTCCGCTCCGTACACCTCGTACACACGCGGCTCCGCTCCGTACACCTCGTACACACACGGCTCCGCTCCGTACACCTCGTACACACACGGCTCCGCTCCGTACACCTCGTACACACACGGCTCCGCTCCGTACAGCTCGTACACACACGGCTCTGCTCCGTATACCTCGTACACACGTGGCTCCGCTCCTTACACCTCGTGCACACACGGCTCCGCTCCGTACAGCTCATACACACACGGCTCTGCTCCGTACACCTCGTACACACGTGGCTCCGCTCCTTACACCTCATGCACACACGGCTCTGCTCCGTACACCTCGTACACACATGGCTCTGCTCCGTACACCTCGTACACACACGGCTCCGCTCTGTACAGCTCGCACACACACGGCTCTGCTCCGTACACCTCGTACACACGCGGCTCCGCTCCGTACACCTCGTACACACGCGGCTCCGCTCCGTACACCTCGTACACACGCGGCTCCGCTCCGTACACCTCGTACACACGCGGCTCCGCTCCGTACACCTCGTACACACGCGGCTCCGCTCCGTACACCTCGTACACACGCGGCTCCGCTCCGTACACCTCGTACACACGCGGCTCCGCTCCGTACACCTCGTACACACGCGGCTCCGCTCCGTACACCTCGTACACACGCGGCTCCGCTCCGTACACCTCGTACACACGCGGCTCCGCTCCGTACACCTCGCACACACGCGGCTCCGCTCCGTACACCTCGCACACACGCGGCTCCGCTCCGTACACCTCGCACACACGCGGCTCCGCTCCGTACACCTCGCACACACGCGGCTCCGCTCCGTACACCTCGCACACACGCGGCTCCGCTCCGTACACCTCGTACACACGCGGCTCCGCTCCGTACACCTCGTACACACGCGGCTCCGCTCCGTACACCTCGTACACACGCGGCTCCGCTCCGTACACCTCGCACACACACGGCTCCTCTCCGTACACCTCGCACACACGCGGCTCTGCTCCGTACACCTCGTACACACGCGGCTCTGCTCCGTACACCTCGTACACACGCGGCTCCGCTCCGTACACCTCGTACACACGCGGCTCCGCTCCGTACACCTCGTACACACGCGGCTCTGCTCCGTACACCTCGTACACACGCGGCTCTGCTCCGTACACCTCGTACACACGCGGCTCCGCTCCGTACACCTCGTACACACACGGCTCCGCTCCGTACACCTCGTACACACACGGCTCCGCTCCGTACACCTCGTACACACGTGGCTCTGCTCCGTACACCTCGTACACACGTGGCTCTGCTCCGTACACCTCGTACACACGTGGCTCCGCTCCGTACACCTCGTACACACGCGGCTCCGCTCCGTACAGCTCGTACACACACGGCTCTGCTCCGTATACCTCGTACACACGTGGCTCCGCTCCTTACACCTCGTGCACACACGGCTCCGCTCCGTACAGCTCATACACACACGGCTCTGCTCCGTACACCTCGTACACACGTGGCTCCGCTCCTTACACCTCATGCACACACGGCTCTGCTCCGTACACCTCGTACACACATGGCTCTGCTCCGTACACCTCGTACACACACGGCTCCGCTCTGTACAGCTCGCACACACACGGCTCTGCTCCGTACACCTCGTACACACGTGGCTCCGCTCCTTACACCTCGTGCACACACGGCTCCGCTCCGTACAGCTCATACACACACGGCTCTGCTCCGTACACCTCGTACACACACGGCTCTGCTCCGTACACCTCGTACACACACGGCTCTGCTCCGTACACCTCGTACACACGTGGCTCCGCTCCGTACACCTCGTACACACACGGCTCTGCTCCGTACACCTCGTACACACACGGCTCCGCTCCGTACACCTCATGCACACACGGCTCTGCTCCGTACACCTCGTACACACATGGCTCTGCTCCGTACACCTCGTACACACACGGCTCCGCTCCGTACACCTCGTACACACACGGCTCCACTCCGTACACCTCGTACACACACGGCTCCGCTCCGTACACCTCGTACACACACGGCTCCGCTCCGTACACCTCGTGCACACACGGCTCTGCTCCGTACACCTCATACACACACGGCTCCGCTCCGTACATCTCGTACACACACGGCTCCGCTCCGTACACCTCGTACACACACGGCTCCGCTCCGTACACCTCGTACACACACGGCTCTGCTTCGTATACCTCGTACACACGTGGCTCCGCTCCTTACACCTCGTGCACACACGGCTCCGCTCCGTACAGCTCATACACACACGGCTCTGCTCCGTACACCTCGTACACACGTGGCTCCGCTCCTTACACCTCATACACACACGGCTCCGCTCCGTACACCTCGTACACACACGGCTCCGCTCCGTACACCTCGTACACACACGGCTCCGCTCCGTACACCTCGTACACACACGGCTCCGCTCCGTACACCTCGTACACACACGGCTCCGCTCCGTACACCTCATACACACACGGCTCCGCTCCGTACATCTCGTACACACACGGCTCCGCTCCGTACACCTCGTACACACACGGCTCCGCTCCGTACACCTCGTACACACACGGCTCTGCTCCGTATACCTCGTACACACACGGCTCTGCTCCGTACACCTCCTACACACAGGGCTCCGCTACATCCACACTGTAAACCCCTCCTGACCCCACACATAAACTTCCCCTCATCCAGCACCATGACAACCAGCACAGCAGAGCCCTGCATACACTGAGGAGCTGACCATGTGACCCTGACTCCTCCCCTCCATGTGACATCATCACAGGTCCTGGAAGCACAGAGCAGCCATATATCTAGTGTGCGGCTCTGCAGGTGGAGGTAGGTGCAGGGTATTATATATCTAGTGTGCGGCTCTGCAGGTGGAGGTAGGTGCAGGGTATTATATATCTAGTGTGCGGCTCTGCAGGTGGAGGTAGGTGCAGGGTATTATATATCTAGTGTGCGGCTCTGCAGGTGGAGGTAGGTGCAGGGTATTATATATCTAGTGTGCGGCTCTGCAGGTGGAGGTAGGTGCAGGGTATTATATATCTAGTGTGCGGCTCTGCAGGAGGAGGTAGGTGCAGGGTATTATATATCTAGTGTGCGGCTCTGCAGGTGGAGGTAGGTGCAGGGTATTATATATCTAGTGTGCGGCTCTGCAGGTGGAGGTAGGTGCAGGGTATTATATATCTAGTGTGCGGCTCTGCAGGTGGAGGTAGGTGCAGGGTATTATATCTAGTGTGCGGCTCTGCAGGAGGAGGTAGGTGCAGGGTATTATATATCTAGTGCGCGGCTCTGCAGGTGGAGGTAGGTGCAGGGTATTATATATCTAGTGTGCGGCTCTGCAGGTGGAGGTAGGTGCAGGGTATTATATATCTAGTGTGTGGCTCTGCAGGTGGAGGTAGGTGCAGGGTATTATATATCTAGTGTGCGGCTCTGCAGGAGAAGGTAGGTGCAGGGTATTATATATCTAGTGTGCGGCTCTGCAGGTGGAGGTAGGTGCAGGGTATTATATATCTAGTGTGCGGCTCTGCAGGTGGAGGTAGGTGCAGGGTATTATATATCTAGTGTGCGGCTCTGCAGGTGGAGGTAGGTGCAGGGTATTATATGTCTAGTGTGCGGCTCTGCAGGTGGAGGTAGGTGCAGGGTATTATATCTAGTGTGCGGCTCTGCAGGTGGAGGTAGGTGCAGGGTATTATATCTAGTGTGCGGCTCTGCAGGTGGAGGTAGGTGCAGGGTATTATATATCTAGTGTGCGGCTCTGCAGGTGGAGGTAGGTGCAGGGTATTATATATCTAGTGTGCGGCTCTGCAGGTGGAGGTAGGTGCAGGGTATTATATATCTAGTGTGCGGCTCTGCAGGTGGAGGTAGGTGCAGGGTATTATATATCTAGTGTGCGGCTCTGCAGGTGGAGGTAGGTGCAGGGTATTATATATCTAGTGTGCGGCTCTGCAGGTGGAGGTAGGTGCAGGGTATTATATATCTAGTGTGCGGCTCTGCAGGTGGAGGTAGGTGCAGGGTATTATATATCTAGTGTGCGGCTCTGCAGGTGGAGGTAGGTGCAGGGTATTATATATCTAGTGTGCGGCTCTGCAGGTGGAGGTAGGTGCAGGGTATTATATATCTAGTGTGCGGCTCTGCAGGTGGAGGTAGGTGCAGGGTATTATATATCTAGTGTGCGGCTCTGCAGGTGGAGGTAGGTGCAGGGTCTCTGTTATTTTGGGGTCATCATTATCATTAACCCCTTCATTTCTCAACTATTTTCACCTTTAACCAGTTCAGGACCAGTTTTCCCGCTATTTCTAACCTGCTCATTTACATTCAATTTAACCCCTTAAGGACAGAGTCAATTTTGTACTTTATGACTCGGCCATTTTTTACAATTCTGACCAGTGTCATTTTGACAGGTTTCGAGAGGTAACGCCAAAAAGTGGACCCCACAGTTTGTTCCCCACTTTATTATGAGCGCGGTGATTCCCCACATGTAGTCAGAAACCTCTGTTTGGACAAATGGGAGGAGCCGGAACAGAAGGAGCAATATTTGAATTTTGGAAAGGAAATTTGGCTGAAATAGATTGTGGGCCCATGTAGCATTTGTAGGGCCCCCAAGGTACCTAAACAGCAGAAACCCCCCACAAGTGACCCCAGTTTAGAGACTAGACCCCTCAAGGAATTTCTCTAGAAGTTTGGTGAGCACCTGGAATCCCACGGAATTTTATAATATTAATAATATTAATATAATATAATTATAATTTGGTATAATATAATATATATACCAAATTTCTCACTTTTTCAAGAGGAAACACCAAAAAGTGGACCCCACAGTTTGTTAACCAAATTTTAATGAACTCATTGATAACCCAACATGTGACCAAAAACCTCTGTTTGGACAAATAGGAGGTCTCAGAACGGAAGGAGCACCACGTAAATTTTGGAAAAGTTGAAATAAATGGCGGGCACATTGTCGCATTTGCAAGGCTCCTAAGGCACCTATACAGCAGAAACCCCCCACAAGTGACCCCATTTTGGACACTAGACCACTCAAGGATTTTATTCAGGGGTACAGTGAGCATTTTGAATTAACAGGTATTTCACAAAAAATGCTGCTGTAGTGCCAAATTTCTCACTGTTAGGCTGTGTGCCGACAACCCGGGGACACTGCATCTAGGACGCAGTGTCAGCCCTTCTGCGCAGATGCCAGTGTTGTCCACACGAGAATGCAGCTGCCCAAGCCCACGATCCGGGTTCAGGCCGCTGCGGACTTTATTCTCCCTGCAAAGAACACTCTCATCTCCACAGCATAAACTGACATCCTGCGTCTCAGGAAGCCGCACAGCTGATTAGTTTATGCTGCAGAAAAAAGAAGCACAGTGGGCCGGAGATTTCTAAACATCCCGCTACTGCGCTTGTACTGCACAACATCGCAGGCAAAACACTCTGCATCCAAACCACTGCAAATCCTGATCGTAGGCACACAGCCTAATAAGCTAGGATGGATAGATGGCTAGATAAATAGATGTCAAACACAAATATAATGTCCCACCCCCCTGCATATTCTAAGCTGGCTCCATTTAGTAACTTTCATGTGGCACTAAAGGGTGTTTAACCTTGTATTTAGCTAAAAAAAATAAATAAATTAATAAATAATTTAAAAAAAAAAAACCCAGCTAGGGTAAAGCAGACGGCTGCAGACCACAGCTGTCAGCCTCACCTTGGCTGGTAATCCAAAATGAAGGTCTCCCCATGCTGTTTTTTTTTTTTAATTTATAAATAATTAAAAAAAAAAGTGGGGTCCCCCCCAAATTGGATTTCCAGCAAAGGTAAAGTGGACAGCTGTGGTCTAGTATTCTTAGGGTGGAAAGAACCATGGTTATTTGGCCCTTCCCAGCCTAAAAATAGCAGGCCACAGCCGCCCAAAAGTGGCGTATCCATTAGATGCACTAATCCTGGCGTTTCTCCCTGGCTCTTCCCATTGCCCTGGTGCGGTGGCAAATGGGGTAATAAATGGGGTTGTTGGGGTTAGGGTTAATGATGTCACGGCATCTATCAGATACCCGACATCACTAACCTAGTCAGTAATAAAAAAAAAAATGTTATTTGAAAAAACACTCCCCAACACATTCCCTCTTTCACCAATTTATTGAAAAGAAAAAAAAATCTGCCGCAATCCATTTTGGAGGTCTTACGACGACTCTGGACCTTCAGGAATATGGGTGGCACACTCCGAGAACGTATTCCCCCATTTTCTGGAAGTGCAGACCCTCCATGTGAGGAGTGTGGGTGTAGTTATACTGCACTCACACTCCCCGGGTCCACAGCATGGCAGTGTGAGCTGCAGTAAGCTCAGTGTCACTACTAGCAGGGAACCGGCTGAGAGCCGCTCAGCACATGTGTCCAGGATCTTCTGAGAAGGAAGAGCAGGGATCGTGGGGAATTGTCGCTGCAGGAGGCAACGGGAGACCGGGGATTGACATCTGGTGACCTGGTTGGACCTGGGGAGAACTTTAATTTCTTATCTGACATGTCAGGTACGACAAAACTCAGAGGAAGAGGATGAGCACAGTGTGCGTGCCGGCCATTTTAGATGATCTGGGGGGGGCACTTTGGCCACATCGGGGGACCAGAGTAGGCAACTTATCCCCCATCTGACATGATTGATCATGCCAGGTGAGAGATAAATATTTTTTTCGGCCCGAATCGTGATCTCCAGGGTCTGAGCTACCCTCGGTAGCTGAAGCCACTGAAATTTTCCGATGCTGGGGGGTGGTATACACTTTATTTCTTTATTGCTTGCCGGCAGCAGCGGGAGGGGATTAACACTGACCGCTAGGACATAATTTTACTGCCCACGGTCATTAAGGTGTTAAAGTCTTCAAGCTCCGAATTTAGTTTAGAATATCTAAACTTTCATATTTACATAATTTTTCTAGTTTAGGAGTGAAATATAATGGGGGCACATTTTGTAATTGGGTAATTTTCACTATTTTGCTGCATTCGTACAAGAAATGGGTGGTAAATTGTGCGTGTCAGCGAGTGCACAAATCCGTACACCATGTGTGACCCCTATTCTTCCATTAGAAACAAGAAAACATCGAATCCTAATTCCATTGCCCTGTTCTTAACCGAAAAACTGGGAAATTATTTAGTTTTGCACTTTTATATTTTCCTACTCTTATTCCGTGAGCAATTACTGTTCTATTTTTCCGTTCACATTGCTGTATGAAGGATTGTTTTTTTTTATAAAGATAATGTGCTACTTTTATGGTTGTACTATTTACATAGCACAGTTCATGTTGAATATTTTTTAGTACCCAAATGATATCTCACCTATAGGGCTGATCGAATCCACCAAAGTCCTGAACCGGCGGATCCCTGCCGGATTGAACAAAAACTCTGTATCTGCTCCGGATTCCGGTCCCTATATAAGTCTATGGGGACCAGAATCCAGAGATTAAAAACGTTTGTGGAGGGGACAGGGGGTAGGAGCGCGCGTGCGGTGTACTCACCCGTGGCTGTGTCATGGTAGCAAACTTTTTCCAGGTCACGCTTTTCCCTTCCGGAGCCGACAATTCAATATGCATTGTTTTACCTGCCCACCGACGCGTGTAATTGGTTGCAGCTAGACGCGCTCCCCCTCTGAGTGGCAGCATGTCAGCTGACTGCAACCAATCATATAAACTGAAAAATAAGGAGCGCTGATAGTGTAATACCAACAGATCAGTGAGGTAGATCAGGAAAAAGACACTCACCTGAAATGGTTGTGATAGTCACAACCACTGATAGAGCATAGGATGAAGGCGTCTGCTGCAGCCCCACATGGATGTGCATACAAATCAGAGTGAAGAGGGGGTTAATGCCGCGCATCAGCCAAAATGAAGATGCAGCACGTTGATGTTATAAACGTATTCTTTTATTCCATCGGTCTACGCGTTTCGAGGATATACCTCTTCTTCAGGACCAGTGCATCAACATAGTATGTTGATGCACTGGTCCTGAAGAAGAGGTATATCCTCGAAACGCGTAGACCGATGGAATAAAAGAATACGTTTATAACATCAACGTGCTGCATCTTCATTTTGGCTGATGCGCGGCATTAACCCCCTCTTCACTCTGATTTGTATGCAACCAATCATAGGCAGCAGGACAGCCGGTGGGCGGAGAAAGCAGTGCAAGTGTCTCAGGATCAGTATGGTGAAGTGCATGTCTTTCAGAAACACATGCACGTTCCTGTCAGAAAAGTGCGGCTGTGCCGGTGATGTACTGTTAGACTCGTACAAGTCTGACATAACATCAGTCGGCACAGCCTGCCCTCTCTGAGCATGAGCGTGCATGTACACAGAAACACATGCACGCTCCTGTCAGAAGTGTGCGCGGCTATGTCGGTGATGCGTTTTTTTTTTTTTTTTTTTTAATTATTATTTAAATAAATAATTTTTAAAAAAAAACGACGTACGGTCCCCCCTAATTTTGATACCCAGCCATGATAAGGTTGGCTGGGGGCTGGTATTCTCAGCCCACAGCTGCCCGGTATTGCTGCATCTATTAGATGTGACAATCCCCGAGCAATACCAGCTCTTCTCCATTGCCATGGTGCGGTGGCAATCGGGGTAACAAGGGATTAATAGCAGCGCACAGCTGCTACTAAGCTCTAGGTTAGTGATGGCACAGGCGTCTGAGATACCTGCATCAAATCCTGTAAATGAATGAAAATAAACACAGAAAAGATCCTTTATTTGGAATAAAGTACAACACCCACCCTCCTTCACCTCTTTATTAACACCCCTGCAGCTTCGGCGTAATCCACACGAGGTCCCAGCTCTGCTACATAGCCATCGGCCATAGTGCACTACCGCTGGCTGTGCAGCAATGACAGCCGCGATGACTGCATAGCAGATACTGTCACCTGCTGGGGGCGCATCTACCTACAACCAATCACAGATGAGAGGATGGCAGGTGGACGAGGAAAACATGGAAAGCTGTGTGTATACATTGTACAGTACAGGAAGTGAATGCGCGACCCGGAAGCAGTTTGCTGCCATGACACCGAGTCTCGGTAAGTATGAAACGCTATTTTATTTCTGGTTTTATTTATTTTTCAATTATTTTCTCCAGTGCCGGATCTGGATTTTGCACCTGGAATACCGGATACAGCACCCGGAAATCTTTGAAACTGCACGGATCCGGATTTTTACAATATGGATCCGCTCAGACCTACTCACCTCCCTTATCGCCAATAATTTTACTTATCGGCTCATCTCCTTCCCATTCAGGTCTTTATAATATCGGATCCTCTCAGTGATTTCATTCTGTTTAAGAAAATTTTCTGTCAAGGATGGATATGGACAGGGACAAGATGGCGGAGAGGATATTACACCTAACCCTAGAGATCCTCTTCCGGCTTACTGGAGAGGTGAGAGATTCTGATGACGTCACATTACATCATTCTTATCTATGGGAATAACAGATGGACAGAACTGGAGAGGTGAGGACTCTGGAAATGTCTGGAGTGAGATTTATTACTGTGTCTCTCCATAACCAGGATTACACAGTAGTGAAGAAGACCTCTAGTGAGCGCTGTCAGGCCCCTGTGTCTGAGGGATGGGGAAGACCCCTGAGCCCAATCACGGGACCTCCACCTCACCCCCCGATACATGAGGACATCAATGACCAGAAGATCCTAGAACTCACCTACAAGATGATTGAGCTGCTAACTGGAGAGGTGACACTGCTGGGAATGCTGGGACATTTGTTTTGCTAATAATTTTAACACTAAGGTTCAGATACGGCTTTAAAGAAGGCAAATAAGTAATTTTATTATAAAGGTTAATATGAAATACAAACTTAAAGGAAAAGTATGATATTGCGTACACTTTTGTATATTGAACATACAAAGGTTAAGTACAGTTAAATACTTACGTTTTGGACATCATCTGTATCACCAAGGAGTTTTGGACATCATCTGTCTGGAATATTAAGAATCAGAGAAGCATGACATAGACAGAGGACTCCTGGAAATCCCAACACTGACCGGACATCTCGGTACAGGTAACACGAGCTTCTGTCTGTGCTATACTTCAGCTGATCTTAAAAAGGCTTGAACAATATTACAAGCCTTAAAGTTAATGTGTTGTAGTCTTATTGATCCATGCCCTTTGATGGCCAGTCATTGGGCATAGATGGACCAGAGATACACCACACATCAGACAATGGGGTAATAAACCCACAGCATTCAAGTCTCCCAAGAACACACATCAGGTATTTGAGCTAGGTAAATGGATATATTGTTTGTCTGTATATTCAAGACAAACACACAGAAATCCTTAAGTATATACAAGATTTTGTAACCATGTACACTTTGTCTGTCTGATTAATCAATGTTATAGTATAACATAATTTATAAACTCAAAAATAGCCATTTTTATATTTGCAATACATTCCACCCTTGGCTGTTTTGAGCCATACATTATTTATACAATGTCCCATACCCTAACGGCATAGTTTTAGCGGATGATACAACAACACAAAGCAATGCATGCACAATAGCAAAAATTACTCCTAATATATATAATGCATATATCAAAAAATCAGGTAACTAAGAAAATACACATTCCCACCATCTACCATTATCTTGTGTAATGTAATTAATCTAGTATAAATCCATCTCTACTTGTGATAAATATAGCCACCAAACAAGAGAATCGTCCTATTGCTTTAGCTGCATATGCCGCTGCAGTGAGTGTTCCTACAATTATTATAGATAATCCTTGTATCTATGATTTCGTTAACAATTTTACATTTTTTGTATATAATGAAACAGTCATTATATTGTTAATCTCATATTATTTCCTGCCCTCATACGTTTGCATTTTTTATTTGTATGAGAGACACAAATAATAGCAATCTGTTTATGCCCTGTCTTATTCTGTATTTTTAATTGTTGACATCTGCCTATTTTGCTTTAACAAGTCCTCTGATAGATCAGCTCATGTAACCCTTTGAGTCCTTAGGGCAATCATCTCTTCTGTTAGAGAATGTTCCCCAGTGCAGTTCATATAGGCACAATACAGATTGGAGATGAAGTTTTGGGTCACATCTTCTTCTTCTAGGTCTTCATTTATGTAAAGGGGTCAGTAGCGCCTCGATACAAGTTTCTCATATATTGTCATCACTGGTAGTTTGTTATACAAAAATGGCTCGTATTCATCAGCTGAGCCAGGTAAACCCATAGATTCTGTTTGATTTTCAATAAGGCCACATTTTCCATGGTTGGTCTCTCTGTTTTCGGTCTGAAGGTTGCTTGGCTTCTGACGGAAGTAGATCCATGCCCATGGTGGCGCCAATGATGCAACATTTCCAGAGTTTGTTCTAAAGGGACAACAATACACATATTACTCATCTGTCAGTTGGGATGTATTCCCACTTTTCTTGTTTCATAACTGTCAGCACATTGTCTGCTCCTCGAGCAATGACTTCAGCAGGTTCTGGAATACCTTTGTCACTCAATTGTTTCACCCAAATGTTTGCACAATCATTGATAGGATGTGAAGATCCAAATCATTTATCTTCTCTGCAGAACTGAAGGAACCCTCCCTCTGACTATCTACATTTTAGAAATAGACAGTACCATCAACTGATTAACATGTCACTGTCTCCACTATTCATTAGAATTACCTTAATTAATAATCCTGATCTATCCCTTCTCTTATTAACTGAGTTCAGTTGAAGGCCAAATCTGACCTTTGGACTATGAGACCATCATACTGAGAGGGCATTTACAAGCCTACTGTGGTCCTGATTGAACATACACATAAAACAAACAACAACCATTAGGTAAATACAATACCCATTCATCACAATGGGATGATTACTTGTTTCATTGTTTTAGCCTGATGGCTCTAATAACATGTAATGTAAAACTCTGGTCTCCAGTCTAAAAAGAAAGCACAAACATGATTAGCATACAAGCTCAAATAATACACAAAACACAATTTTATCCAGTCCATTATCCATATGCTAAAAGATTCACATCTAACTTGACAGCCTAAAAAGTTCACTATTTACCCAACCATATTGGTATATTGTGCTGTATTAATTAGCAGCATGGGTATGTAAATATGAGACCAACCAAACAATAGCAAAAATAATTGCCCTTCCAATAGACTGAACACAGGAATCCTCCTGGTTTCTAGTCTCTCCTTTGTGAACATTTGTATGGCTCTGTATTGTTTATGAGCAGGAATGGCTTTTGTAATACTTATCTCTTTACATATCTCTGTACATTCTGTATTGGTGGCAATCTCCTCTGTGGTCTCAATATTACCCTTATCTTTTTCAATCTCCTCTGTGGTCTCAATATTACCGGCAATCTCCTCTGTGGTCTCAATATTACCCTTATCTTTTTCAATCTCCTCTGTGGTCTCAATATTACCCTTATCTTTTTCAATCTCCTCTGTGGTCTCAATATTACCCTTATCTTTTTCAATCTCCTCTGTGGTCTCAAAATTACCCTTATCTTTTTCAATCTCCTCTGTGGTCTCAAAATTACCCTTATCTTTTTCAATCTCCTCTGTGGTCTCAATATTACCGGCAATCTCCTCTGTGGTCTCAATATTACCGGCAATCTCCTCTGTGGTCTCAATATTACCGGCAATCTCCTCTGTGGTCTCAATATTACCCTTATTAATTTCAATCTCCTCTGTGGTCTCAATATTACCCTTATCAATTTCCCCCCATCTATCTTCCATTTCAGATGGAGACATCTTGGTGGAAGATGATGACAACCTCTTCTGTTGGGCTTTGATTTCCTGCACCAAACATTTGACTTCAGCGTAAAGATCCAACACCCCCGGTGGTATAGGCTTTGCTGGTGACGATGAGAAAGTGGGCCCTCTTTCTCCCCGTGTCCTGCTTCGCCTGTGCTGTGGAGATTCAGAATCTTTTGCTGCACCCTTTTTATTATGTGAAACCCCTGACTTTTTATTGAGTCCTCTCCTTTGATACAATTTTCTCTTTTGATACAATTTCCACATCTCGTCAGTACTAATCCCATCTATTTTATCCCAGGCAACACCATCCTTTATCAGGGCCATAAACATATCTCTCCTGGTAACACGGGATCTACGATTTGTACTACTTTTGACGTTGTTACACTGTTCTTCAAAATTAAGCTGATCTCTCTGTTTGGGACCCCATTCTCCCAGACCCTCTAACTGTCGGATCGCCTCCAATGTATTGGAGATGGGTTTCCCAGTCTGATTTACCATTAATGCCATCATGACATGTTTATAAGCTGCAGGGGCATTTCTAATGATACAATTTCTAATAGAAACACTTACAACAACTTGCATGTAATTGTCATATGCACTTGCTGAAATAGCATTTTTCATAGCCTCCTCCTTCAATCTCCAAGCACAATCTTTCAATGTAAACCATGGTTTTTCATTAGGCGGCCAGTCCGCCTCAGATGGGTATTTATGCTGCAATGCCATAGCCACAACATCCATCATACTACACACCACATGTGGTCGCTGAACTATCAAGGAACAAAATGCTTCCTTCACTACAGGCTCATGGCTGAGTTGAACAAACTTTGGGCCATCCACAGCATCCAGCTGTACTCCATGAGCCCCCATCTCCCATAATCTGACTATCCAAGTTATCAAAGATTCATTTGACCTTTGTGAAAAACGATCAAGAAGCTGACTGCAATCCTCTACCATATTCCTGTTCTGTTTACCTCTAGCTGTTTCTAAAACTTGTCTATGGTATATTGGATGAACTCTTATTGGGTTAAGATGAGGATCAATTTCCTTCTCCCCACTGACATGTTCATCCTCCTGTTCTGGGTCGGTGACGTTTTCAGAATCAGTTGAGTTCCATACGTCACCATTCCACTCATCTGAGTTCCCCTCTGACCCCGCTTTGGCTATGGCCAAAGTTACTTCCTTTCTATTCTCCTTCCCGCTCTTCTTTCTGTATTTATACTGCTCTATACATACAGCAGACTTGTCTGCATCATGCAGATATCCATCACATTTGTCCACTGACAACTTATTCTGACACTGTGCTGTGACCAATGCAGTCTGGACCTCACACAACTGTCTCTCTAATTCCTGAACTTTTGTTAGCATACGTATCTTTTCCTGATGCTGTTTTCTATATGCAGACAACAGGATCCACCCACGCCTACCAACAGCACCCAATTCTTTACCTTTCTCCACTTTCACTTTCTGCAAGCATTCAACCACATCTACAGGTTCAGCATTTTTCAAACATTTGTCCCATGGTTCACTCAAACCAACACTGTGCGACCACTTGGTTGCTAAAATATCATAGGGAGTCTGTTCCCAACCTGGAATCTCAATGCATTCACTCACAACCACTTTTTTCTTAAAAAGAGGCATATTTTACGCAATATCACACTAACAAAAGTACTCAAAGCCTTCTGCGTATATCCTGCCGATTACGCCAAATGTTTTGCTAATATTTTTAGCACTAAGGTTCAGATACGGCTTTAAAGAAGGCAATTAAGTAATTTTATTATAAAGGTTAATATGAAATACAAACTTAAAGGAAAAGTATGATATTGCGTACACTTTTGTATATTGAACATACAAAGGTTAAGTACAGTTAAATACTTACGTTTTGGACATCATCTGTATCACCAAGGAGTTTTGGACATCATCTGTCTGGAATATTAAGAATCACAGAAGCATGACATAGACAGAGGACTCCTGGAAATCCCAACACTGACCGGACATCTCGGTACAGGTAACACGAGCTTCTGTCTGTGCTATACTTCAGCTGATCTTATAGAGGCTTGACCAATATTACCAGCCTTAAAGTTAATGTGTTGTAGTCTTATTGATCCATGCCCTTTGATGGCCAGTCTCTGGGCATAGATGAACTAGAGATACACCACACATCAGACAATGGGGTAATAAACCCACAGACATTCAAATCTCCCAAGAATACACATCAGGTATTTGAGCTAGGTAAATGGATATATTGTCTGTCTGTGTATATAGCAAACACCTAAAACATCAGATTGTTGAACTAAAGTAAATCATAGTTTCAATTTCAATGGATAGCAAACACACAAAACCATCAGATATTTGATTGTAAGTAAATCATAAGGTTTCTGTTACAATGGTATATTGTCTGTCTGTATATTCAAGACAAACACACAGAAATCCTTACGTATATACAAGATTTTGTAACCATGTACACTTTGTCTGTCTGACTAATCAATATGTTCTAGTTTAACATAATGTATAGACTCAAAAAATAGCCATTTTTATATTTGCAATACAGGAATACGAGAACGCAGAAACCTGTTGGCCGGCAGGGAATGGAAATCGATCTTGTAACCTGAGGTGACGATTTCTCGAACCCAAGCATCGTGAGTGTGGTCTAGCCAGATATCCCGAAAAAGCAGAAGCCACCCTCCCACAGGAGTCGGATCTGAGGGATACCTGGCGTCATGCTGAGGGGGCCTGTACAGAGCGAGGTCCTTTGGGTTTAGGTTGCTTGGAGTGGGAACGCCAAGAAGAGCCCCTTGAGGGACCGGATCCTCGATCTGAGCGTTGGGACGGTCCTTGGGCTGATGGTTTTTGGGGGGCAGGCCGAAAGGACTGCCTGCGCCAAGAAGATTTTTTGAAATTTCTGGCTACAGGCCGCTTTTGTGGCAGAATGGTACTTTTACCACCCGTCGCCTCAGATATGAGTTTGTCCAGGGATTCACCAAACAGACGAAGACCCTGGAAGGGAAGTGTGGACAGGGACTTCTTGGAGGCACTGTCCGCATTCCATATTTTTAGCCACAGAACCCTGCGGGCGAAGACAGCATTGGCTGCCGTTAGGGCTGACCAGCTAGCTGCATCTAGGGAGCCGTGAAGAAAATAATTAGAGGCTAGAGAGAACAAATCAAGAATCTCAAGAGCCTCTGGAGGAATATTGCAAGGGCGAAGCAACTTGCGCAGGTTCCTACTCCACACGCTCATAGCTCTTGCCACCCATGTCATGGCAAACAGGGGGCGCAGAGAGGAGCCCGAAGCCTGGAAAATAGATTTGACCGCAGCCTCAACTGCGCGGTCGGACGAGTCCTTGAGAGACGCGTTGTCTGAAACAGACATAACCGTGTGTTTAGCCAGTCTGGATACTGGCGGATCCACAACGGGGGGTAGCGACCATGGCTTAACCATTTCCGGAGGAAAGGGATAAGCGAATGAAGAGGAGGATTTTTTATTTAACCTCCTATCAGGGTGATCCCACCGTTTAAATATGATTTGATGAAAAATCGGATCCTGGGCAAAGGACTTAGGAGGCTTCTTGGCTCGCTTGATTGCCGACTGAGAAGTCGGGTCCGAGGGCTGATCAGAAATCGACAGAGAGTGATTGACAGCTGCTATTAAAGTGTCTTCCATATGCCTAGACTCAGAAAGGACATCTGAATCAGAGTCAGAGTCTCGGGAATTGTGACTACTAAAGGTCACGGAGCCTGAGTGAGACTGACCATCGTGTGACTCAGACGAGGCGGAGCGGTCGCCATGGCGCCTTTTGGAGACAGCCTTTTTACGTACTGGGGATGATACATCAGACGAAGGCGGGCTCCTCTGAGGGAGCTGAGCTGGGGGGAGGCTGCCTGTGGAAGGCTGGGATATCTGAGCGGCCAGGTCATCTAACCTTTCATACATCAGAAGAGCCCATGCAGGGATAGCCTCATCAGACGGGGGTGCTGCCTGAATGGTGGCCGGGGCCGAACCCACAGACTGCATGACCCCCTGGTCCGGCAACGCCTGGGTTGATAGTGTAGTAGGGGCATCGCAGCCCCGGCAGAGTGGATAGCTTCGACCATTGGGAAACGAGCTTCCACAGGTGGTACAAGCATAGTACAGGTCCATAGAGGATGCCTGGGAAGCTTTAAATTATCACCCTTGCGGTTACGCATGTCAGCAACAAACGTACAATTAGTACTGTGAGCCTCTAGCAGTATTACACTATTATGGGTAGGGGGCTACTAGCAGTATTAGAAAGGGACTGCTATACAGAGCTGGTATATACCAATAGTAAAGTAAAGTGGCATACACTGCCAAACAGTCGGTATATACCTGCAGGCACAGTCAGTATATATCGCTGAAAGCTGATATACACCGCCAGCCAGCAGGCACACACTGCTAGAAAGACAGCGATATACCGCTGAACAGAGCGGTATATAGTGCTGCAGAGTTGCAGAGCCGAGGAAGCGATCTCACCTGTTTCTGCTCCCCACATGTAATGGCGTCTAGTGTTCTCTAGCAGCATGGAGGGGAGAGACGGCCCACTAGAGGGAGCGGCTTCTGGAGCAGTGGAGGGGGCGTTGCTAAGAATGCAGGCCGAAGTCGGGAGCTAAATTTATGATGCTTCCCTGGGAACATGGCCTGCATCGCCCCACCGGTGCCTCCTCAGGCGGCGGATGGATGCAGGGGACGGATACGCGTCGTCTCCCTACCTGCTCTTGCTCCGTCTGAAGACGCGTCGGTACTGTGATGCGGAGATCTCGGGGATGCATCTTCGGCTCAAGGCTAGCAGGTGCTCAGCTCTGCTTAGCCCTCTGGAGCTACCTTTGTGAGGTGCTTCCAGGGAGCCTGGAGGGGTACGCAGACCCGACCACTTGGGCGCGCGGGAAGACTGACGGCTTTTGCACGCCAGGTTTCCTCTGCCCGTAAGCAGGGGGAACGAGGGTGAGCATACCCTGGTATTGCCCCATAGTCAAAAATAGAATAAATTCACAAAGAAAAGAAATAAATAAACAAAAAAACATGAGCTGGCCTGGGGCTCAGGCCAGACGTGTCAGCCTCCCTGCTGACACTAAAAAGAACTGAGCTAGTTCCCGCCTAGCTGGGGTTATATGCTGTGGGAGGAGGAGCTAACTCTTTTTTCAACCTAGTGTCAAGCCTCCCCTGGAGACAACATATAACCCACTGTAATACATATAACCCAATGAAAAGGCGAGAAAGGAAAATGGTGTCGTGTGGCTGAAGAGGTGCAGCATTGTGGATATAAAGAGACCACAGCGGGAGATAAGGTGTATTATGAATTTTTTAATGCACCAAAAGCAGAAATTGTGACTGCTACCGCCCCACCTTCACATAATCAGAAACCCAGACCAGATGAATTGACTTGGAAACATTGTAGTCAGAAAAACCCAGACTGGAGAGGTACTTGTGCTACGTGTAATGTTACTCGTCCTAAGCGGATTGCACTACATCCTGTTCGAACCAGATCACATGTGATGACAGAGGACGCTGACTCTGAGACAGAGGTAGTGAAGGAATTGAGTTTTGGGGAGGAAGCTGGACATTACTCTGACGGTGAGGAAAGAAAAGAATGTCCTGGGACCAGTACCAAAAAAATCAAATACATCCCGACCAAGGAAGGTCACAAGAATCAGACAGACACAGGAATATTACCCCTGGAGCCCCTCTGACCAGCTAGCTATGTTGAAACAGTTACCTGACCCTGAAAACCAACCTTTCCCATTTTACAGGCAAATACAGACAATACAGGTGACTTATAAATGCACTTGGAAAGACCTTGAGAGTTTGGTGACTGCAAAGGCAGGTGACGTGCTGGGACACATACCGTATTTTTCGCTTTATAAGATGCACCTGATTATAAGACGCACCCCCAAATTTAGTGAAGGAAAAGAGATTTTTTTTTTAATGTTAAATGGGGTCCATCTTATAATGCCAGTGTCCGTCTAACAAATCGTATAGGGTATATGTCCCTTATAGCCCCCCATCCTAAAATTAGCCCCACTTAGTCTGGATATGGCCCCCTTATATTGAATATAGCCCCCTTGTGCTGGGACACGTCCCCCTGTGCTGCCCATGGCCCCTATAGATGGCACATCTCCCCTGTGTTTGATATGGCCAACATACAGCTGCCCATGGCCCCTATAGATGGGACATCTCCCCTGTGTTTTATATGGCCCCCATACAGCTGCCCATGGCCCCTATAGATGGCACATCTCCCCTGTTACATATGGCCCCCATACAGCTGCCCATGGCCCCTATAGATGGCACATCTCCCCTGTGTTAGATATGCCCCCATTCTGCTGCCCATAATAGAATAAAACACTCTTTCCTTACCTTCTCAGCACTGTCCCTCCTCTGTCTCCCTCCTCACAGTTGAGCTCCGGCTTCCTGCACTTCCTGGTTCTTGCTGCCGGTCATGTGATCGGCACGGCAGAGTGATATCATCTCTGCGTGTCTTATCACAGACAGCAGCAGCAGGAGACCGGGAGATCAGCGCTGGAGGTAAGTAAAGCTTTTTTTATTTTACTATGGGCAGCAGCACGGGGGCATAGCTAACACAGGGGGGGATCATGTGCGATCAAAGGGAGCACAGGCAGATATAATATGCCCCGCTGCCCCAGCCCCTCCGTGTGATGCAATTTCAACACCACGCTGATGGACAGCGGCTGTGCATATTATATGAGCGGGAGCAGGAGATCTAACGCTGCCACTCCCAGCTTTCCCTGCCCCCAGCAGTGCTCCAGAGCGGACCCTGCAGTATATATATATATATATATATATATACACACACTCCCAGTATATTCGGTTTATAAGACGCACCCCCTACTTTCCCCAAAAAATTTGGGGGAACAAAAGTGAAAGTGCGTCTTATAAAGCGAAAAATACGGTAATTAAATCACATACTGATATGGTAAAGGATCAATCATGGATCATGGATGATCAGTCTGAGAGGTCTGGAAAGATGTACTGTGAGGCATTGAAAGAATGGGCTACAAAGAAACAATCAGAGCAGTCTGTATTGATGACTGACGTGACACAGCAAAAAGGGGAGAGTATAGAGATGTACTTTGGGAGGTTACAGCTGAAGTGGACAGACATGGAGTACAGTGCAAGAAACGACCTTGGTATCAAAATATTGGTGAATGCATTCATTGACGGTATGAATAAGTTTTTACGAGAAGCAGTACAGACAGCCAGACCTGAGTGGAGAAACATGGACCCAATAGACCTTCTGCAAGTAGCTAAGGGGGTTGAACTGACAAAATGCAAGCGACCAGTAATGTATGCTAGAGCACAAGGAAAACAGTGGAAGCAGAGGAGGGGAACACCAGGTGACCTAGTGACCGTACAGTGCTGGAATTGTGGACAGAATGGACATCACGCCAGACAGTGCAAAAACCCCAAAAAGGCGAGGGAACAGACTGACTTTCCTCCTTTCTTCCCTCCTCCTTTGCCTCTGGCCTAGGAAACTGGCAACCCAGTGACAAACGTGTACCCTGTTTTTGTTCCCTCAGGACCTGGTCCCACCTTAATTACGACCATAACATTGCCAGGGGGGAAAGAGGCAGAATTTTTAATTGACACTGGGGCAGCCGGAACTGTGGTACATAAGGACCTGATAAAGCCAGACATGATTACTGACGAGACTGTGGAGTGTGTCGGGGTGGAGGGATTGGTGTGTGAAACTCCCTTGACAAAACAGATGAAGCTGAAATTACAAGATAGCCAGGAAATTCTCACAAAGCTTATTGTTAGTGAAAATACTCCTATGAATTTGCTGGGGGCTGATGTGTTAAGTGCTATCCAGGCTACCATACAATACACCCCAGAATGTATTACAGTCACAAGTCCCCTCTCTGACAAACACTTGTGCAAGATTGTAGCAATGGTGTACATGTCCAAATCTGCGAGAGTGTCCGATACCAGAACTAGTGAAGACATAGCAATGCAAGTGTGGCGCTCTGGACAAGCCAGGGGCCACAGGTAATAACACCACCACACCCTACACCCCGGTTAGGCACATCAAAGCCAGACACAAAACCCTTGTTGCCTTCCTCCAGGGGCTGATGTCCACACCAGGGGGTGGAGCCAGGCGGTTGGTCTCCGCACACCGAGGAGTTCACAGTCCTGGAGGCAGGAAAAGGAAGTTCAGATCAGTTGAGCAGTGAAAGTGAGAGGAGTAAAGTGTTAGCTGAACAGACTGAAGTTGGTCCGGGTGTGTGGCCCGGACGGAGCAACAAGGTTGGCAGACGGTGGTGACCGTCTGCAGGAGTGGCCTATCGGAGTTTACCGTAAGGACCGTGGACGGGCGGTGGCCTGGCGGTACCGGACCGGTACACAAAGAGAAGCCAGCACCATTGGCAGGGGCTTTTCGGACCCCGGCAAGGCTAGGAGTCGCCGTGAATTTGCCGAATCTGTTAGTGAAGGAGACCTCCTGGGTTTCCAAACAATCAAGTCCCGAAAAAGGCAACAGTCCAACCATAAGGGGAGCACCGCCACCGCCAAGGCAACCGTTCTCAGGGCCAGCGCCTGCGGGCAAAATGGCTCCTTCAGCACCCATCAAGCTGGAGGAGCGGGTTACCGGTGGGAACCCATTGGAGCCGTTTACAGTGCATAGGTGCAGAGAAAGATAATCACCACCAACCTTCCGGGGAAAAGCAACAGCAGCCGTCCGTGGGACCCGTCTTTCCAGCCGTGTGTTTTACCGAGAACTGTGTCATCGTCTCAGGCTGAGTGAGTACCACCGTGCCGTGCGGCACAGCGCTGCCCCTGCGACCCTGCACCTCACCAGACCCCGCAACCCGCCTGCCATCCATCATCCATCCCTACCCCATCACCGGGCCCCGGGACAACCAACCCCCTACACACGGAGGGGAGAACTAACAACAAAGCTGCTCCCTGTCACCGCTCCTGGGATCCCCATCCAGAGCAGCGGTGGTGTCACCAAAATCACCACAACCGTGGGTGGCGTCACGAACAATATCTAAAATCCCCCACAATCGAAACCCTTCCTTTTCACTCGCCGGGCGAGGAGCGCCGCTCGAGGCCCCGGGATCCGGCCCACCGCTCGAGCCACCGCCGAGCAGCAGCAGCAGCAGTAGCCGGACCCGAGCAGTGGGTGAGCGCAGCGACACCATCCTCCTCCCCGCCCGCGACACAACAAGTTCCAGACATCGTATGGGCAAAGGGAAAAACTGATGTTGGTCGGCTTCCTATTCCCCCAGTCATGATAAAATTAAAAGAAGGCTCCACTCCTCCTTGTTTAAAACAGTATCCCTTAAGCCCAGCCAAATCAATGCCCCTGACCAGAGATATAAGAGAATATGTGCAAGCAGGGGCTCTAGTACAAAGGTCCTCCCCTGTAACACTCCCTTGTATCCAATCAAGAAAAAAGGGCCCAAAGGTTCCCCTGATACATACAGAATGGTGCATGATTTGAGAGCTGTCAATGCTGTCACTGAGAGTGTAACATCCATTGTTCCAAACCCACATACCTTACTGTCACAAATCCCAGGGACCTCCAAATGTTTTACAGTAATTGATTTGGCAAATGCCTTTTTCTCTGTGCCTCTACACCCTGACTGTCAGTATCTTTTTGCCTTCACACATGAGGGGAAACAGTACATGTGAACAGTCCTCCCGCAAGGAGGAATGAATTCACCTACCATTTATTCTACAGCTATGGCAGGAATTCTGGAGCACTGACAACCGCCTCATCCACAGGTTACGCTATTGCAGTACGTGGATGACCTTTTGCTCTGCTGTCCAGACCAGACGTCCTGCAAGGAAGCCCCAATTTCTTTGCTGTGTTTTCTGGCAGAGAATGGTTGCAAAGTTTCACGTGAAAAATTACAGTACTGTAAGCAAAAGGTGACATTTTTGGGTCACTGTATCTCTGAAGGTACAAGACACCTGACTGAGGAGAGAAAACAAGCAGTCCAAAATCTCTCCTTACTCAGGTCCCACCGGCAACTGTGCACCTTTTTGGGCTTAGTGTCATACTGCAGGCCTTGGATAAGGTCTGCCTCGCAAATGATGCAACCCCTTTATGATTGTCTGTCATCTGACCCCTTTGACCTCACTCAGGAAGCTATTGATTCCTTTCATTCCCTTAAACTACTCATTGTATCTGCCCCGGCCCTTGGTATTCCAAATTACGATCAACCATTTTTCTTGTTTTGCACAGAACAGGGCGGGCATGCGACAGCCGTCCTCACACAGCAACATGGTGACAAACAAAGACCAATAGCTTACTACTCAGCGCGATTGGACCCGGTTGGCAGAGGGTCTCCCACGTGTGTCCGTGCTGTAGCGGCTGCTGCAGTACTGCTAGGGAAAGCTTGTGAGATCACACTGACATTTCCCTTAACAATTTACTCCCCGCATGACATTCATGCTATACTTGTGCAAGTCCAACTGAAACACCTGTCTATGGCCAGACAGCTCAGACTTGAATGTGCCCTTCTGATTCCTGAGTATGTCACCCTCAAGAGGTGTAATGTTCTGAATCCAGCCACCCTTTTGCCAGTAGATTCAGAAAAGGGGGAATTGGTGACAATGGTAGCAAGTGAGGATGAATACTTTGACATGACGCACGAACATAACTGCATAGAGCTGATGAGTCAGGAGACAGCAGGTTTTTCACATGTCTACGATACACCTATTCCTAATGCAGATTTTGAGTTTTTTGTAGATGGCTCCAGATACCACCTGGATGGGAGATTCTACACTGGATATGCAGTAGTATCCATCCTTATCCTTACATGAGGTAATCCGAGCTGAACCACTCCCGCCGCACATGTCCGCGCAGGAGGCGGAGCTAACAGCGCTCATTGAGGCGTGTAGAGCAGGATCAGGTAGGAAAATTAATGTTTATTCAGACTCAAATTATGGATTTGGGATCTGTCATGATTTTGGCCCTATCTGGAGAAGTAGAGCTTTTCTTACGTCAGCTGGTAAGCCTATTAAAAATGCAGAATTGGTAAAACGGTTAATGGAGGCACTAATGTTACCAGTCCAGGTTGGCATCAAGGTGAAAGCACACACAAAAGGTGACTCACTGGAGGTAGCGGGCAATAGAAGGGCGGATGCGGCTGCGAAAGCAGCGGCAAAGAGGCCTAGGGATCAGAGGATAGTGGCAGGGAGCCAGGAAGTCCCAGCCACAGTGAGTCTGGATGTCCTGAAATCCCTCCAGCATCAGGCTGCCCAAACAGAGAAGGAACATTGGGAGAAAATGGGAGCTAGGCTGAACTCTAATGGAGTATGGGAAAGTAGGGATAAGTTGTGTTTACCAAGGTCCCTGTTCCCTATGATGGCACAAGCAACACATGGCCCCACTCACGCCTCAAAAAGTCACATGTGTAAAAAGGTGAATGCCTTCTGGATCGCTCCTGGCTTCTGTTAGTTACCACAGAACTAACACACTTTCAGCGACGGGGGACGGGGACTGGAGGGGTGAGGAGATTTTTGCCACACCGGTGACCGGGGGAGGACTTTCATCTCTCATCTGACATGTTTGATCATGCCAGATGGGAGAAGAATCATTTTTTTACCGGTGCGACATTAACTTTTACGTCATCGCTGTTACACGATTGTAACGGCGATCACGTGAATGGGGACCGGAAAAACCGACCCTGATCGTGATCTCCAGGGTCTCAGCTACCCCCGGTAGCTGAAATCCCGGAGATTTTCTGACTCTGGGGGGTGCTATACCCTTTTTTCCGACCGCCGTTAAAAAGCGGCGGATCGGAAGAAGTACCCTTAATTACCGCCGTTAAAAGGCGTATCGGCGGTCATTAAGGGGTTAAACAGAAAACACAAAAAAATAATAATAAAGTGCAATGCAGTGCGGAGTCCTTTAACCCTTTCCATAACTCCCTTCGGTGCCACTTTGATGCCGTTTTTGCTGTGAGTTTCATCATTTTTGTTGTTGTATTCACATCCGGGCTCCGCACTGCAGTGTATTATATTGTTTTTATTTTTGTAGATAAAAACCTGTAAAAAGAGGAAAAAAACAGAAAACATAATTCCTGAATAAGAAACCGACTTCAGCGTCGTCATAGCAACAAAGAAAAGATGACAGAAACATGAAAATAAAGGAGAGAAAATAATAGAGCCCCTGCACCTACCTCCTCCTGCAGAGCCGCGCACCGGATATATGGCTGCTCTGTGCTTACAGGACCTGTGATGATGTCACATGGAGGGGAGGAGTCAGGGTCACATGGTCAGCTCCTCAGTGTATGCAGGGCTCTGCTGTGCTGGGTGTCATGGTGCTGGGTGAGGGGAGGTTATGTCAGGGGGTCACAGTGAGGTAATGGAGGCTGTATGTAGACAGGACACATCTTGGAAGCCGTGGACGGACATGGAGCAGATATCCTGGAAATCCAGGGATGAGCAGTGAGGTCTGAGGGGGCAGTGGCCACAGCTGCTTCTAGATTGTTCCAGAACTATTTCCCCCGGCCACAGTAAGCGAGGGTCACTGAGCTTGTGAGGGGCAGTAAAGTCTGAGGGGGCCGGGAAGTGCATAGTATACACACAATATCATAGTGTGACACAAGAGCAGAGTTTGGAGTTTTCCTTACAAGTTTTCCATTGTTTTTTGCTTTTATCTGCACTGTTCATCCCCATTTAATAGCGGCTCCATGGACAATGCTACCAGGTGTGTGTCTTGTGAGGTAAATGCCTGCCTTGAGCAGCCGTTGGAGGGTGAATATGTCTGCACTCGATGTCAGCGTGTTACATATTTAGAAGCCAAGGTAACTGATCTAAATATGCAGCTCACAACACTCAGGAGCATTGCAAACCTGGAGAGGAGTTTAGAGCTCACTGAGCGGCTCTGGCTGGGGCCAGTGCTATGGAGGAGGGTGGAGGTGGGGAAGGTCAGGACCCAGAGGTAGGTAGCTGGGTAACAGAAGAAGGGGTAGGGGGAAATGTGTCAGGGAGCGCAGTCCTGATCTGGCACAACCTAGTAAATATGCCAGGCCAGGACTAGGCTCACTACAGCAGGATGTTGCTACTAGCAACCAGGAAAATGGCTGCTGTAGGAAGGAGGGAAATAGGGGTGCAGCAAAGGCCAGACAGATGTTGGTGGTAGGAGACTCTATAATTAGGCGAACAGACAGGGTCATCTGTCGCCGAGACTGTGAATGCCGAACAGTGCATTGTCTGCCGGGTGCTCGCGTTCGGCATATTGCGGGTCGGATAGACAGATTGCTGGGTGGGGCTGGGGAAAACCCAGAGGTCATGGTGCACATTGGTACTAATGACAAGATTAGAGGCAGGTGGATGATTACAGGAAACTAGGAGAGAAGCTGAAGTCCAGGACCTCCAAGGTGTTGTTTTCAGAAATACTATCGGTGCCACGAGCGTCACTACAAAGACAGCAGGAGCTTAGGGAGATAAATCCGTGGCTTACAAATTGGTGCAGGAAGGAAGAGTTCAGGTTCATGGAGAACTGGGCCGACTTCTCAGTCGGCTACAGGCTCTAAGGTAGGGACGAGCTGCACCTCAATGGGGAGGGTGCAGCTGTGCTGGGGGAAAGAAATGGTCAGATGAATGGAGGAGCTTTTAAACTAGGGTCTGGGGGGAGGGAGGGTAGTGGAGCAAATAAGGGGATAAATAGAGCAGAAAAATATAGTGAGATGGTAGGGGTCAATGAAGGATTAGGGGGGCTGGGACATGCAAGGAAAATAGGGAAGCAGAGTAAGGAATGTGTTATTAGTATTAAATGTTTACTGGCAAATGCAAAAGTCCTGCAAACAAAATGAATGAATTGGAGACTCTTATGTCAACCATGGATTATGATGTGGTGGGCATTGTTAAAGAATGAATCTGGATTACAAGATGAGATTATTATTATTATTAGTATTATTAGTTTGAATTTGCTACACCTAACATAGAATAACATGTGTGAAGGCCATAGTCAGCGTAATGTGCCTTTAGATATAAAATGATATATTGGGTACTGGTACATTGCACAATGAATCAGTACTTATCTCTAAGAGAGTCCCCTGATGCACATGGCTCTGCATGTTCCACATTACATAAATTGATATTAAAAAGGTCCCTAGATTATGTAAGA
Source organism: Anomaloglossus baeobatrachus (assembly GCF_048569485.1). NCBI lineage: Eukaryota > Metazoa > Chordata > Amphibia > Anura > Aromobatidae > Anomaloglossus > Anomaloglossus baeobatrachus. The sequence goes on along the minus strand of NC_134357.1, from coordinate 577,402,163 downwards.
ATAAGATAAAGACCATCTTGGAGCATGCAGCATGCCAGGAATATCATCTTGCCATCCATTTGAATCAGGTGGTCTCTGATTTATGTAATACTAGCTGTAGTACCCGGGCATTGCCTGGGATAGTAACTGTCTCTCTGTATCTCTCCCAGTCTCTGTCTGTTTATCGCTGTTTGTCTGTCTCTCTGTCTCTTTCCTTGTCTATCTGTGTGTATGTCTCTGTCTGTCTGTTTCTATCTGTCTGTATTTGTATCAGTCTATCTGTCTCCATCTCTGTATCTGTCTCTCTATCTCTGTGTCTGTCTTTCTGTCTCTCTTTTTCCCCGTCTGTCTCTTTGCCCGTCTGTCTCTTTGCCCGCCTGTCTCTTTGCCCGCCTGTCTCTTTGCCCAGCTTTCTCTTTGCCCAGCTGTGTCTTTCCAGGGCTGTGTCTTTCCAGGGCTGCCTCTTTCCCATCTGTCTCTTTCCCTATCTGTCTCTTTCCAGGTCTGTCGCTTTGGTCATCTGTCTCTTTGCCCGTCTGTTGCTTTGCCCGTCTGTTGCTTTGCCCGTCTGTTGCTTTGCCCGTCTGTCTCTTTGCCCGGCTGTCTTTGTCCCCAGTTGTCTCTTTCATGTTCTGTCTCCTTGCCGTTCGGTCTCTTTGCCCGTCTGTTTCTTTCCCTGTCTGTCTCTTTCCCGATCTGTCTCTTTCCCTGTCTGTCTCTTTCCCTGTCTGTCTCTTTCCCGGTCTGTCTCTTTCCGGGTCTGTCTCTTTCCGGGTCTGTCTCTTTCCCGGTCTGTCTCTTTCCCTGTCTGTCTCTTTCCCTGTCTGTCTCTTTCCCTGTCTGTCTCTTTCCCTGTCTGTCTCTTTCCCTGTCTGTCTCTTTCCCCGTCTGTCTCTTTCCCCGTCTGTCTCTTTCCCCGTCTGTCTCTTTCCCCGTCTGTCTCTTTCCCCGTCTGTCTCTTTCCCCGTCTGTCTCTTTCCCCGTCTGTCTCTTTCCCCGTCTGTCTCTTTCCCCGTCTGTCTCTTTCCCCGTCTGTCTCTTTCCCCGTCTGTCTCTTTCCCCGTCTGTCTCTTTCCCCGTCTGTCTCTTTCCCCGTCTGTCTCTTTCCCCGTCTGTCTCTTTCCCCGTCTGTCTCTTTCCCCGTCTGTCTCTTTGCCCGTCTGTCTCTTTGCCCGTCTGTCTCTTTGCCCGTCTGTCTCTTTGCCCGTCTGTCTCTTTGCCCGTCTGTCTCTTTGCCGGGCTGTCTCTTTGCTCGTCTGTCTCTTTGCTCGTCTGTCTCTTTGCTCGTCTGTCTCTTTGCTCGTCTGTCTCTTTGCTCGTCTGTCTCTTTGCTCGTCTGTCTCGTCCCCCGTCTGTCTCTTTGCCCGGCTGTCTCTTTGCCCGGCTGTCTCTTTGCCCGGCTGTCTCTTTGCCCGGCTGTCTCTTTGCCCATTTGTCTCTTTGCCCATTTGTCTCTTTGCCCATCTGTCTCTTTGCCCATCTGTCTCTTTGCCCATCTGTCTCTTTCCAGGGCTGTCTCTTTCCAGGGCTGTCTCTTTCCAGGGCTGTCTCTTTCCAGGGCTGTCTCTTTCCAGGGCTGTCTCTGTCTATCTCTATCTCTCTGTCTCTTTATCCGTCTGTCTCTTTCCACGTCTGTCTCTGTCTGTCTGTCTCTCTCTCTCTTTCTGTCTCTCTCTATCCGTCTTCCCACCGACATCTTTTTACCTCACACATAAGCTTCTTATACTAACAGTTTATTTTGTTCCTATAGCAACCACTATTCAGTTTAATGGAGGCAAGATTTAGAGTAACTGTAAAGCGCGAAGTTAAATTTTCCTGCCCAAACATAGTCTATGACGTTCCCTGAGTCACATGGAGTTACTGTGCAAAATTTCGTAAATGTAAATGCGACGGTGCGGATTCCTTTAGCGGACATACATACAGTGCTGGCCAAAAGTATTGGCACCCCTGCAATTCTGTCAGAAAATACTCAGTTTCTTCTTGAAAATGATTGCAATCTCAAATTCTTTGGTATTATCTTCATTTATTTTGCTTGCAATGAAAAAACACAAAAGAGAATGAAACAAAAATCAAATCATTGATCATTTCACACAAAACTCCAAAAATGGGCCAGATAAAAGTATTGGCACCCTTAGCCTAATACTTGGTTGCACAACCTTTAGCCAAAATCACTGCAAACAACCGCTTCCGGTAACCATTAATGAGTTTCTTACAATGCTCTGCAGGAATTTTAGACCATTCTTCTTTGGCAAACTGCTCCAGGTCCCTGAGATTTGAAGGGTGCCTTCTCCAAACTGCCATTTTGAGATCTCTCCACAGGTGTTCTATGGGATTCAGGTCTGGACTCATTGCTGGCCACTTTAGTAGTCTCCAGTACTTTCTCTCAAACTATTTTCTAGTGCTTTTTGAAGTGTGTTTTGGGTCATTGTCCTGCTGGAAGACCCATGACCTCTGAGGGAGACCCAGCTTTCTCACACTGGGCCCTACGTTATGCTGCAAAATTTGTTGGTAGTCTTCAGGCTTCATAATGCCATGCACACGGTCAAGCAGTCCAGTGCCAGAGGCAGCAAAGCAACCCCAAAACATCAGGGAACCTCTGCCATGTTTGACTGTAGGAACCGTGTTTTTTTCTTTTAATGCCTCTTTTTTTCCCTGTAACCTCTATGTTGATGGCTTTTCCCAAAAAGCTCTACTTTTGTCTCATCTGGCCAGAGAACATTCTTCCAAAACGTTTTAGGCTTTCTCAGGTAAGTTTTGGCAAACTCTAGCCTGGCCTTTTTATGTCTCAGGGTAAGAAGTGGGGTTTTCCTGGGTATCCTACCATACAGTCCCTTTTCATTCAGACGCCGACGGACAGTACGGGTTGAGACTGTGTACCCTCGGACTGCAGGGCAGCTTGAACTTGTTTGGATGTTAGTCGAGGTTCTTTATCCACCATCCGCATAATCTTGCGTTGAAATCTCTCGTCAATTTTTCTTTTCCTTCCACATCTAGGGAGGTTAGCCACAGTGCCATGGGCTTTAAACTTCTTGATGACACTGCGCACGTAGACACAGGAATTTTCAGGTTTTTGGAGATGGACTTGTAGCCTTGAGATTGCTCATGCTTCCTCACAATTTGGATTCTCAAGTCCTCAGACAGTTCTTTGGTCTTCTTTCTTTTCTCCATGCTTAATGTGGTACACACAAGGACACAGGACAGAGGTTGAGTCAACTTTAATCCATGTCAACTGGCTGCAAGTGTGATTTAGTTATTGCCAACACCTGTTAGGTGCCACAGGTAAGTTACAGGTGCTGTTAATTACACAAATCAGAGAAGCATCACATGATTTTTCAAACAGTGCCAATACTTTTGTCCACCCCTTTTTATGTTTGGTGTGGAATTATATCCAATTTGGCTTTTTGACAATTTTTTTTTTTTCATTGAAGACAAATTAAATGAAGATAATAATACCAAAGAATTTGTGATTGCAATTGTGACGCCCTGGCACAGCCAGGGTGTCACATAAAGAGTTAATCCTCCTTGGTAATATGATCTCACAGGGTGCAGCACGACAAAGCACAGCCCCCAGTGTAAGGGAAAAGCAGAGGAGAGGGGAGGGGCTGGAGCAGAAAGTGTGTGGAGGCAGACAGGACGGAAGTCGGAAGCTGTGGCTCCCGGCTGGGAGTGAAGTGTGCTCTAAGAGGGCCGGGACAGGCCGTAGTGAGGAAGGGGCCAGAACCGGTAGCCGGAGCCGGGCGGTGGCCCCTCGGTGCCTGGGTACCCGGATCACTACAGGGGAGTGGATTCCCTGTTCCCGGCTGAGGAGCAGTGGAAGAGAGAGTGGAGAGAAAGACACTTGCTGCAGGGAAAGAACAACCAGGGCTGCTGCACCGTGTGTGGGACACTAACACCCCCGTACCGGAGGCCGCGGACACCGGCAATTTTTAGTTCACCAGTGACTCCGTGTGACTTTATTGTGAGTACACCCGTGCCCTCGGGCATCGCACTGCGGCACTGTCCCTGCGCCCCTGCACCCCACTGGGCCCCGGGATCACCAACCCCTACCCACGGAGGGGCAACACAACACCTGGCTGCTCCCATCACCATCCCCGGGATCCCCATCCAAAGCAGCGGTGGTGCAATCACCACAACCGTGGGTGGCGTCACGGACAATCTCCCTTACCCAAATCCCCTTTTACTGTGGAGCCTGGGATCACAGACCGGGTCACGCCATCGTGATACCCACAGAAGTGACTCTGTGGCCCGGATCTGAGTACCCCTGGTCCCCGGGCGAAACACAATCATTTTCAAGAAAAAACTGAGTATTATCTGACAGAATTGCAGGGGTGCCAAAACTTTTGGCCAGCACTGTACACACATACACTCAGCTTTATATATTAGATTTCACATGAACCAATCAGTAAAAATGATAAACAAGGGTGTAACCAATCATTATGTAATAGTGTTGGGATTGACCAATGAATGTTGGTGTACATTGACGTACATGTTAGAGCTTTGCAATAAATGACACCGTCATCTGTCATTGCTGACTTCCTCCCGCCAGCGAAGCATTCATTGGGCACGTGGCTCGTGGCTTTGCTGATTTCCATAACAGTTTTTGGTGGAAAATTGCGGCCTCACAACATCTCCCCCCACGGGAACAAGACTGGACGCAGGACAAAAGGTGGTAAGTAACCCCTTGTGTTACTGACTGCCTCCTGTGCTGTCCTTGTGGTTTGGGGTGTGTAGTGCAGGCATCCTGCTGCCTAGTACCCAATGAGTGTTGCTTTATATGTGCTATTGTCTGTAGGCGTATGAGTCTGTGTGTGTGTGTGTAATAATACTCTTACGGGGAGGCTGACAGAAGTGACACTGTATACAGGGGTCCAACTGTGAGAAAGGAGAAGGGGCCCTGTATACAGTGGTCTAACCGTGAGAAAGTTAGGGCCCCTGGGATGTTGCGAGCTGATCCATGTGAGGCGCCTCCAGCCAGGGACTGTTACCTGTTTGTTTTTGTCTATACCTGGGGACACCCGCGGAGATTGATGTGTATAGCAGTTGAAACTGAGGGTCTGAAACTCTAAAATTCATGTGCAAAGACCTACCCGGACCCTGACATGATTTGATAGACCAGGTCTGTCGCTCTTTGAGCTTGATAGACATACTCGGAGGAGACTGAGGTGAGTATAAGATCTAGATACGCATCACTATAGGCAGGGAACGGTCGTACACCATTTGAGGCTTCCGTTCAGAAGGGACGGAGCTGCTGGGTACGAGCCAGGGACTTTGTGGTTTCTGTGTATGGTAACCTTATAACTTTGTGTGATTGTAAAAACATTGCAACAAGTGAAGACTGATTGCAATGTCTGGAACTGACGTTTTGACTGACTGGCAGTTTTGCTGACAGGTTGTGATTTCTTGTATGTGTGTATGTGGATGACCTGCCATTTGTGATGACCACTGTCGGTTTGGTGTGAACACCGGTATGTTGTGTGACTTTGTAAAGACCGCTCTCACATCCTGGCTACTGACACTGACTGTCCCAGCCTCATGTCTGGCAGTTGCCAAATTTGTGACTTTGAAAGCCCTGAACGCTGCCAACTTTTACAGCAAGACACTGTCTCATCTCTGTGCAAGAAGTCGCTGGACGTGCTCCAACTAACCTTTCTCATCTTGCAATGTCCTGCTCTTGCTCACATTCTCAGAGAACTGATATATTATGCATACTGACATATTTTTGAGATGATGAATTTGTTTTTCCTGATCGCTAGTATTTGCATCTATAGTACTGATTTGGACGTTATTAGCCTGCCTTTTTTGATGTATGCAGTAAAGGGTTAATACCTTGTTTATCCAGGATAGGGGAGCCGTCTGTCCCTGACGCGCGGCCGTGTGTGTCTGTTTGCAAGCATGGTTACAACAGCGTCCTTAGCAGCGGAGACCTGGACTTACTCACTGACGTCACAGGAAGTTTTCTTCCCTCCTATCTCCACTGCGGACGCCGGGTGGCTGAATGCCTCTGCACTCAGAACACCGGCCGTGCGCAGTAACAGCTGGGCGCGATGTGGTGTCATGGGGCTTACACGGGAGGCTTATAAGGCTGCACATCTCCACACTTTTTTATCTGTCCCCCGAAGAAGCGTTGAGACGTGAAACACGTGTCGGGACGCTGGTCCCCACGCGCACCCCTGGTCCTATAATTACTAAATATGGGTGAGTTTTTACATTGTAATTTGACTGTTTTGACATGGCTGTTTAACTAGGGCAATTTTCTGCACCTGCCTTTTTACTCTGCCTTGTATACAGCATGACTTACCCATCCTATTATTAAAACATCTATCCAGGGGCACGTGGGGTCTTTTCTATTTCCCCTCTGCACTTTATATACCCGTTGATCTTTGTTTGTTTGTCTGATTTATACTATCTTGAAGCATTGTTATAATAAATATTTATATTGCATGAATTTTGGCTTCATGAGATGGTTTTTCACTAGCTAGCAAAATTTAAAGACTTCTCTCTTTTGTTCTGTGTTCTGATGTTCCTTGAAGTTGTTGCTTGACACGTGATATGAGATTCATGTCAGGTCCCTGTTTTCTTGTTCTCTATAATTTATTACTGTGTTTTTTCACAGCCTCTTCACAGGGTCCTATGGATCATAAGGCCCGTGAAAAACCGTGGGCCACACAATTGGATCGGGTACTTGAATCAGAGGGGGGTGATGTACATGTTTTGGGTTCCAGATCCGCTCTGGACCATATGAATAGCATGAAGTCATTATTAAATTTAAAAAAAACGCCTCTGGTGGAATGTTGCATTTACGAGGAGGTACTTGGTAGCTTGATTACAAGGGGACTACGTGTGAGGGTTTTTCCCTCCTTTACAGTCTCCGATGATTCTTTCAAAAAACGATGGGAAGAGGCAGCATCAACTTGCTCAAAAACGTTTATGCAGCTCCTTATTGAAATCAACGAGACCTCAATTAAGGAGGTGGAGAGCAACATTACTGAGACCCAAACACAGTTATCTTTAGAATTGTCACCTGATGAGTTAACTAAATTTAATCAATAATTGGAGAATGAATTTACGAAGTGGGAAAAAGAAATTCTGAGTACTAAGACCAGAAAGTATCAACGCGATGTGTCTGATTACAAACATGGTCAAGTATACTGGTGGCGAGGTGCTTCTGTCGCGGGCGGGGAGGAGGGTGTCAGCACACCGCGCTCACCCCTTCTGCTCGGGTCCGGCAGTTGCTCCTGGTGGCTCGAGCCGCGGGCCGGATCCCGGGGTGTCTCGAGCGACACTCCTCGCCCGTGAATGAAAAGGGGGGTGGTTGTTGGGGTTATAGTTCGTGACGCCACCCACGGTTGTGGTGATTGCACCACCGCTGCTTTGGATGGGGATCCCGGGGATGGTGATGGGAGCAGCCAGGTGTTGTGTTGCCCCTCCGTGGGTAGGGATTGGTGATCCCGGGGCCCGGTGGAGAGATGTAAAGTGCAGGGCCTGGAGGGCGCAGGGACGCGGGGGCAGCGCTGTGCCTTGCGGCACTATGGTACTCACTCAGCCTGACACGGACACAGTTTGTACGGTAAACCAACGGCTGGTAGGACGGTCCCACAGACGGCTGCACCTGCACTCCCGGTAGGTGACGGTGACTTCTCTCTTCCTTGCACCTGTGTTGTCTGGTGGTATCGGTGGATTCCCTCCGGTTACCCGCTCCCCGACTGCAATCTGGGCCGGAGGAGCTCTACACTTTGCCCGCAGGCGCTGGCCCTGGGGAAACTGGTGCCTTGGCGGTGGCGGTGTCTCCCCGTTAATGGTCGGGCTGTTGCCGTCAATCGGGACTTCGTTGTTGGGGGATCTGCGTCCCCGTCACTGACGGATTCGGCAAATTGGGCGACTCCTAGCCTTGCCGGGGTCCGAGAGGCCCCTGCCCTGGTGCTGACTGTCCTTCGGAACACTGCTCCAGACCACCGGGCACACAGCCAACGGGGTCCTTCCAGGAACTTCCGAACGGTCCCACTCCGGACAGTCACCGCCGTCGCTGACCTTGCTGTTCTAGCCCTACACACAGCTGGGCTCTCAGGCTTTCCTTCCTTCTGTTACTTTTCTTGCTTTTCCTCCTTTACTACTTTCCTTACTTTCACCTTCACTTCTGGTTGTTTACTCTAGCCCCTGCCTGGGCTACTCCTCACTCCTTCCACTTCCTCCTCCCTGACTAGACTGCCTGGTCACTTCCCGCCTCCAGAGTTGTGAGCTCCTCGGTGGGCGGAGCCAACCGCCTGGCCCACCCCCTGGTGTGCATCATCAACCTCTGGAGGAAGGCAACAAGGATTTTTGGTTAGCAGATGTGCCTACCTGGAGTGTGGGGTGTGGTGGTGTTGTGACCCGTGTCCCCTGGCTTGCCCAGGGCGACACATTCCCCCTTAGCAAAATGCAGACCGTCCGCGGGCTGCCGTCCTACACCGGTTTTATTTTTCTGTAAAAAGGGGATAACAAGGGTTAAACAAAACATAAATGACATTTTTAATCAAACTCTTCCCAAGACGGGAGGCACATTTTCTTAAACGTTGCAACGGTGTACGGTCACGGTTTCCGCTCTCTCCCACCCAAGCAACCTGGCCCTGATGCTGCCCCTAAAACCCAGGCAGCACCCCTTGACCCACAGTCCAGCACAAGTCACCCGAGCGGGATCTGTCCTTCCCCTCCAGAGGGTGGCCACCGGTTCCTTTGGTGGCTGGGCCCTGGCCTGCTCTGCTCAGGGCCCTCCCTCCAACCTGCCTCTCCGGAGGCGGCATTGCGGAAACGGTAACGGTACCCAACATATTTACAAGCCACTTAACGTTTGTGGTGCCCTGCAGAGTTCACGGGCTTGTCCATGGATAGTTCCCATGCATTTTAAACGGTCCCCACGGGGACAACGGTGCCGGCTCCTGCCGGTTCAATCAAGCAGACAATCAGGTGATAAACTCGGGTAATCATTTTTCATTTTCAAAACTTTCAACTTTTCAAACACACACAAATAACTCAGTGGTGGTCCCCACGGGGGACGGTGCAACGGGCATCCGCTGCCCTACTCCGGTCCTGCTGCTGCTTCCTCCGAGGGAGGGGGTGCAGAGCTCACCTTGCTCTCCGGGCTGCCCTTCAGCTTTACGTCCAGGGCAAACCACCCCCTCTCTCCGCAGTGCCGAGTGTAACGCACCATGTCCCCTGGTATTAGATTGCGGCCAGGATGCTCTTCGGGCAGGTGAGCATGCACATCCCGCCGGGCTACAAACACCTCGGCCTCCAGGCCCGGTTCGTATATGAACCCGTAGCCCCGGCGGATATCAAAGCGCCGCACCTGCCCCTCGTAGAACGGGCCCCGGACACGGAAGGTCGCTTGCCGCAGGTTCTCCTTTTCCCGGATGGCTCGGGCTACCAGCTCGGCTTTTCTTCGCTCCCTCTCCGCGATTTCCAGGCCCAGCTTGGTCGGCTCCCTGTCCCAGTATGGCTCCGGCGCACGGGTTGAGCCCCGCGGGACATCCAGTACGTTACCCACTGTCAGAAAGGTGGGCGGCGTATCCCGCGGTGTCATGGCCTTGGGCGCTGCCTTGCAGCAGCAACCCGGCGCCACCTCAGCCGAGGTGTGGGGGATGGGCACAGGGGCTTTCCGCAGTTGGGCCTTCGGCTCGGAGCGGGTCATCGGCTCCGGCTCGGGGAACTGCTCGGGGACTGTCTCTGGCACAATCTTCGGGGCCTTCCATGGCAATGCCTCCGGCTTGCTTCGGGCTCCGGCTACAGGTCGGTCCGCTGGGGCGGACGGGCTGGGTATCGCTACCGGTTGCGGTGGTAGCGGGCCTAGTGGCGGGGTCACGGCCTCCGGGACGGGTGGCGAAGGAGGCAACGGGGGGAGAGGGCTTGGACCGGGTCCCTCAGCCGCAGCGACCGGTCCCTCCGGGACATAGGGGCGTGGGTCACTCACCCTCCCTTCCTCCGCTTCCTCCTCGCGTCTCCGCACGGCTGCCACAACGTCCGCCATGTCGGTCTCCCACTCCTCCATGAGGAGCTGCATCTTGACCTGCAGCCTTAGGTGGAGCTGCGCGGTCCGGATCTCCACCCACGCTGCGGTTCCCGGTGCGGGGGCCACGGTGTTTCGGGACGGCATCCACATGGTATCTTTGCTGTTTGCTTCCAGGAACGGTTTTCTGGCAAGGTCCTGGCGTCCCTGCTTTTATAGCGGCGACTACATGCCGCCAGCCGCCATCGCGTCCCCCTTAGCTCTTTTCCGGCCCCTCCTCTCTCGGGGCGGGGTTTTGGCCTTCGCGCTTCTACTGCTCGAGAAGACGCTCGAGCGGGAACTTTTCGCGCCAAAGATGGCGGCTTCTGAAATTTTTCTGCCGGATATCTCCGGCGGTCACAAGGCGCACCTCTACCTGACGGCAGAGCGGTAAGATCCTGTTCGTGACGCCAAGTTGTCGCGGGCGGGGAGGAGGGTGTCAGCACACCGCGCTCACCCCTTCTGCTCGGGTCCGGCAGTTGCTCCTGGTGGCTCGAGCCGCGGGCCGGATCCCGGGGTGTCTCGAGCGACACTCCTCGCCCGTGAGTGAAAAGGGGGGTGGTTGTTGGGGTTATAGTTCGTGACGCCACCCACGGTTGTGGTGATTGCACCACCGCTGCTTTGGATGGGGATCCCGGGGATGGTGATGGGAGCAGCCAGGTGTTGTGTTGCCCCTCCGTGGGTAGGGGTTGGTGATCCCGGGGCCCGGTGGAGAGATGTAAAGTGCAGGGCCTTGAGGGCGCAGGGACGCGGGGGCAGCGCTGTGCCTTGCGGCACTATGGTACTCACTCAGCCTGACACGGACACAGTTTGTACGGTAAACCAACGGCTGGTAGGACGGTCCCACAGACGGCTGCACCTGCACTCCCGGTAGGTGACGGTGACTTCTCTCTTCCTTGCACCTGTGTTGTCTGGTGGTATCGGTGGATTCCCTCCGGTTACCCGCTCCCCGACTGCAATCTGGGCCGGAGGAGCTCTACACTTTGCCCGCAGGCGCTGGCCCTGGGGAAACTGGTGCCTTGGCGGTGGCGGTGTCTCCCCGTTAATGGTCGGACTGTTGCCGTCAATCGGGACTTCGTTGTTGGGGGATCTGCGTCCCCGTCACTGACGGATTCGGCAAATTGGGCGACTCCTAGCCTTGCCGGGGTCCGAGAGGCCCCTGCCCTGGTGCTGACTGTCCTTCGGAACACTGCTCCAGACCACCGGGCACACAGCCAACGGGGTCCTTCCAGGAACTTCCGAACGGTCCCACTCCGGACAGTCACCGCCGTCGCTGACCTTGCTGTTCTAGCCCTACACACAGCTGGGCTCTCAGGCTTTCCTTCCTTCTGTTACTTTTCTTGCTTTTCCTCCTTTACTACTTTCCTTACTTTCACCTTCACTTCTGGTTGTTTACTCTAGCCCCTGCCTGGGCTACTCCTCACTCCTTCCACTTCCTCCTCCCTGACTAGACTGCCTGGTCACTTCCCGCCTCCAGAGTTGTGAGCTCCTCGGTGGGCGGAGCCAACCGCCTGGCCCACCCCCTGGTGTGCATCATCAACCTCTGGAGGAAGGCAACAAGGATTTTTGGTTAGCAGATGTGCCTACCTGGAGTGTGGGGTGTGGTGGTGTTGTGACCCGTGTCCCCTGGCTTGCCCAGGGCGACACACTTCACTCAGCAAAAAAAAGAAACATCATGCATCATCAATGTCAATATCTGCATCATCTGCTTCTTCATTGGATGAGGAGGGTGTAGCAGACAATATTGGATCTCTATGACCTAACACGAGAGCTGCCCATGCAAAAAATAGATTTAAAACCCCTGGTGGTGTCCGTGGTGCTCCTCCTCCATCTAGTGAAAAAGATGGGAACACAGGTCGTGAGGTAATTAATTTATCTAAACATCAATTAACCAGCTCCCAGATTGAAGTTCTTCAACTGGGTTTGACTTTTGTTCCCCAATCTAATTTTGATTTATTTTCAATAATTAAAGGAGTTGTCCAACATAAACTCCAAAAAAAAATTAAGTTAATCTGTGCTGTCTTGTCATATAAAACACCCCCTACATTATTTTTTTGTTTTCTAACTTTTGTTTCTCTTGATTTTTCACTTTATTCTCTGCAGCTCCTTGTTTACATTCAGCACAACCTAACATGACATGTTTGACTGCCAAACCCACAGTCACAGCTGGCACCGCCCCCGGCCTCAGTGTCCAGCCACACCCTCTGCACACACACATTGCTGGACAAACACAGGGTTGCCCTCTCTGTCTAGGACACTGTGAGTGCTGTTTTCCCAACAGTGTCCTCAGTTCATTATGTTGTATGGTGCTTGGGCAACTGTGACCCCCCCCCTCCCCCGTGCTCTGTCTCTGTGATGAATGCAGCCTCCTGTGCTCCTCGCTTCTGAATACAGTCAGAAGCAGGGATGTCACTTGACACCAGCGAACAACAGCACTGAGCTCTGTATAGCTCAGCTGTAAGGACACTGCAATCATCACAGCAAGGAGAAGAGACAGCATGCTGCACGAGTGAGAAGGCAGAGCGAGCAGAGGGGGAGGGGGCAGAGAAGAGTGCACTGCTGACAGAGTGGGGGGCTAGAGAAGAGATCATGGGTTACACAGCAGGGGGGCAGAGACGAGACTTCATGGGGGTGAGAGACAGGGGAGTGCTGGGGGCAGAGGAGACAGTGCAGTGGGAGAGAGTGCATGAGGTGGGATAATGTATATTATATAACTCTAGGTGTGTGTGTGTGTGTGTGTGTGTGTGTGTGTGTGTGTGTGTGTGTGTGTGTGTGTGTGTGTGTGTGTGTGTATCCTATAGACTCACGTTAGGGGCTATATATAATGTTCATTACATAGTATTAATTTATCTACAGGTGCTGGGACAGTATACTGACAGGAGGGAATGTGTTAGTGATGGGTAGCTCCTGAACGAGCCGGCTCTAAGAGCCGGCTCTTCATAGTGAATCATATGAGTCGGCTCCTGGCAGGGGCCAATTGAAATGTAAACGGCTCTTTGCCAGTTCCGTTCCACAGTCAGTCCCCTCTTGCCCCGCCGCTCCCCTCTTGCCCCTCCCCTCCCGGCCTCTCCCTCCCGGCAGTAGTCACTCTGATTTTATCCAGGAGACTGAGAATGCATGCTCCTCCTGCTGCCGCACATAGCACTGACTCACAGCCCCGCCCCCTCCAATCTGTGACAAGCAGCAGTCAGGCAGTCAGGCACTTTATTAAAGGAACACTGACATCTGGATTTAGCCTGATTCTTTGTAAATCCTCACTGAGCGAGGGAGAAACAGCGGATGTAAATGTGCGTCACTTGTTCTCTCCCATTCACTTGAATGGAAGAGAACAAATGATCCAGCGATGCATATGGGCAGGGCAGATAAGGATCTCCTCTGCAAACATCCCATCGCTGGATTGAGCATCACTGGATCGCAGGCTCGGGTGCTGCAGCGACTGTGTAAATGCACCATTAGCTAGTGCAGCTTGGAATGGTTCTGTTGTTTCTGGTGAATAACCTCCCAGCAGCCCCTGTTACATGACCCTGGAATTGCTGACTCCGGTCTTCCTTCCGTCTCCTTCCCCCATTCCCATTCTTATCTAAAATGACTACGCAGACACCGAATATCTTTTGGATAATTCTGGCCATAGCAGCCATTTTATTAACATAAATACATAACCAATAAAATTGCAATATGGTAAGGTCTTTGAAGCTACAACCCTGGTGATTCCCATAAACCGAACCATAAAACCAACTTGCTCCCAGCCGTTACCCACACTGGCTCAGGCGCACCAAACTGTAAGGGTTAATCCTTCATTAACCCCAACACACCCACAGGGGCCCCGATATCCCCGTCGGAATTCCCCTCCAAATCACCAGGTGACCAGCAATTGTGCCAATGAGGGGATCCACACCCGTATGGATTCCCCGAACAATTTTAAACCAACTTCAAGGACCCACCAATAATACGCCACAACGAAGGCACCTTGATAACCTTCAAGTGCCTGAGACCCCCCTCAACCTCAGGGCCCTTTCAATACCTCCCTGCAGGCCAAGGGCCCACAAATCGATCCCTACCGCATTTAAGTGTACCCCGTCCGCCAACCAAAATTCCTCTTCCGTCCTTTCCAACTCCACATGCCGGATACAAACACCCCCATTCCGACTAACAAACTTTGAAATCGCCCTATTAACCTTTGCCCGCGCCTTGTTCAGCCTCTCAACAGACCGCGCTTTCCGCCAACTCCTTCTCGCCACCATCTCTGACCAAACCACCGTAATCCCTGGAAAAGACACCCATAGCCGCAACAAGTCGTGCTTGATGTCTTTTATTAGGATTCTGAAAGGCCTTTCCCCTAGATCGTTCCCCCCAACGTGTAAGACCAACACTTCAGGAGGCCTGTCTAATCGGGCATGTTTATGCACCTCTTGTAACACCCTGCTCCACCCTAACCCCCGAACCCCGAGCCATCGTACGAGAGCCACGTCCCTGGCGAAGCCTAACTGTCTCCCGTTCCTTCTCGCATCCGCTCGCCGGGCTCCCCAATACACGTAGGAATGGCCCAGGATCCAGACCAGCGGGGGGGAGGGAAGGGGTGTTTCTGCAATACAAAAACACAAACAAACAACCATTTTAGTGCCTGATACCCTCAAACAAAACACCAACACCCCGGCCGCCCCCCCCCCCCATGCACCGTAAGAGTCCCCACTCAGTTTCCGACCACCGCCTGGGGGCGGACGTATAACTTAAAGCGCCCCGACTTCCACCTACCAATCTGTTTAACCGCGTCTTCAGACAAACCGCACATGGATGCTTCTGTTGCCGCCCCTATGCGAAAAGAAAGCGATCCGAAAGACTTAGGATCTAACCCCAACGACTTCAAACACGCCCTGAAAACACTCACAAACTGATATCGTGATAAGAAAGACCCGTCGTCATGACATAACAGCGGGCCGTCCACCTTTTTACGAATCTGTTCAAAATTCTTGAAACACCTCAACGGGCACATATCCGATCCCCTAACCGCTCCCAAACACACTCGCTTCCCTGCCCCCCGTTGATCAGTTTTAGATTTACTTATCCAAAATTCAATTCCCCTGTCCACCGCCATAATGTCACCACGACTCAAACCCCCAGGGGACAACTTACTGGGAGATACCAATTCCCCCACCCGCAGGGCTCCAAAAAACGCCAATGAAAATGCCAACCTAAACAAATGTTCCTCAAACGGAGATGTACAGACCTCCCCCAACACCCCACCCAGCCGTTCCAATAATCCGAATGACACTGGTCGTCTACCATCCAGTAGCTTTCGTCCTCTGCGAAAACCCTTCAACGCCTGTACAACCAAAAAACACTTAGTTAAATCTCGTAACCCTCGTAACCGGAAACCAAATGCTAACCCTGCCATGAAACGATTTGCCTTCGCAACCGACCACCCTGCTACCGCCGCTTCCCCCAACTTTTCCAACAATATTCCCAACTGATCCTCTTCAGAAAAATCCCCACCCTGCAACCATTGCTCCCACAGCCCCCATGCTGCCTGATATGCTGTCCACGTGTTACCCGACAAGGACGCCCGAATTAGCGGTCCCGCTGCCCGAAGACCACGTTCCAAAGGTGTGCTGGGCACTCCAACCCGCTGGACTCTGCCTCTGGTGCGCAAACCCGGAACCGATCCCACTGAAACGAGAGAGGGAATCAGCTATTAGGTTCTGAACACCTGGCACATGAGTCGCCGTAATACATGCGTTAATTTGCAGACAAACCAATACCAATTCCCGTAACACCCGAACGACCGGAGGAGAGGACGCCGAAAACTGATTAATCGCCAGCACCACCCCCATGTTGTCACAGTTAAAACGAATCTTCTTGTTTGCCAACTGGCCTCTCCAAAGATGAAGTGCCACCATTATTGGAAAAATTTCCAATAGCGCCACATTCTTTGTCAAGCCTGCAGCCGTCCAGTTGTCCGGCCACCGACCCACACACCACTGACCCTGGAAGAAAGCTCCGAAACCTGAACTGCCCGCCGCATCCGTAAACAACTCCAAGTCAAAATTGTCCACTGCATCTTCCATGATCAGGGAACGACCGTTGTAGTGTTCCAAAAACTGTCCCCAAACTGCTAAGTCCGCTTTGTGGTCTGCTGATAACCGAACGTAATGGTGCGGAGAAAGCACCCCCGCCGTTGCCCTGGCAAGTTGTCGCGAAAAAATCCGGCCCATTGGCATCACCCGACAAGCAAAGTTAAGTTTTCCCAGTAGGGACTGCACTTCCCTTAATTGCAGTTTCTTCACCCGCCGTGCCCTTGCCACCTCGTCCCTCATGGCCGCAACCTTGTCCTCAGGAAGCCGGACTTCCCAGGCCACTGAATCGATTACAATGCCCAGAAAACTTAAACTAGTAGTCGGTCCCACCGTTTTTTCAGGCGCCAAGGGGACCCCAAATCGGTCCGCAACCCACTCCATAGTTGCCAAGATCCCGGCACACTGCGCCGAATCGGCAGGACCTACACACAAAAAATCATCGAGGTAATGTACCAATGCTGACAAGCCCGAAACGTCCCGAACAACCCACTCCAAAAAGCAACTAAACGTTTCGAAAAATGCACATGAGATTGAGCACCCCATGGGCAAACAACGATCTACAAATACGCCCCCTCCCAAAAGCAACCCAACAACCGGACACAATCTGCATGCACTGGCAAAAGCCGAAAAGCTGATTCAATATCCGTCTTAGCCATAAGTGCCCCCTTTCCACATTTTTTTTACCCATCTTGTGGCCTCATCAAATGACGTATAAACCACCGAACACAGTTCAGCCGGTATCCCGTCATTTACCGACCTACCTCTTGGGTAAGACAGATGGTGAATCAGCCGGAATTTTCCCGGCTCCTTTTTTGGCACCACCCCCAACGGCGAGACCACCAGATCAGGAAAAGGAGGGGCCTGGAACGGCCGCGCCATCCTCCCCAAAGCCACTTCCTTGCCTAATTTTTCGGCCACGACCACCGAATGCTGGTAAGCTGACAAAAGGTTCTTCGTCGCCGCCGGCACATTAAAATTGGGAGCCGGAATTCTGAAACCCTCCCCAAATCCCAACCACAAAACTTCAGCTTTCTCCCTATCAGGGTACCTATTTAGGTACGGAAGCATCGCGGCTAAGCTCACCGGCGTCAGACCCTTGGGTATGAGTAGTGCCGGGCTTGGATTTGCCTTTCTTAAAGCACTTTGCCGCTCCATGTGAGGTCCCATTACAATGGGTACAGAGGTGCTTAAAACGGCAGGTGGCCCCGAACTTGCATTGCCCCTCATTGAATTGCCAACACACGCCGGGCTTTTGCGATCCCCCCTGACCTTGTTGACTCCCGGCACCCTGCGTTCCGGACTGGCCGGCAGACCCGGCCCCGCCCTGAAAGGGCTGGCCATACCTCGACGGCGCCATAACCCGTAACCACAACCCGATGTCCTTTTGGTCCCATCTAATAGAAGGTCGAACGGCCTTCCGCTGACGAAACTGTTCGTCATACCTAAGCCATGTCTGTCCCCCATACACCCTGTAAGCCTCTCCAATAGAGTCCATATAGCAAAACAAATGTGAACAGTTCTCCGGCGCCTTTTCGCCTATCACACTCGCCAAAATAGCAAAAGCCTGCAACCAATTAGTGAACGTCTGGGGGATCAAGCGCCATCGCCGCTTCTTCTCCTCTTCTTTCTTGCTATCATCCTTTTTACCTTTGTCCAAATTAAATTTTGCCAACGGCAGCAGGGAGAAGATCTCTACGTATTCATCCTTCCATATCTTCTCCCTCACCTCTGTCTTAAGATGGGAACCCAAGGGACCCTCAAAACAGACGAAAACCTCGCCCCGCGCCCGATCATCTAAATGAAGCCTGTCCCCCTTATTCTTTTCCGTCTGAACCGACACCGACACCGGGGAAGCAATACCTGCAACCGGCGTTTCACTAATGCCCAAGGGAGGTGGATTAATCCAAGCCCCCACTGGCCCTGAGTGTTCCCGTGCCCCCCCAATCCGCTCCAGCAACGTACGCACACAACCTATAAGCTCTACCACCTCCCCCCCTCCTGACACATATCCTCCACCCCCCGTGGGTATCCCCTGCCTAAACCCTGGGTGACCTACATCCCCCCTTGCATTCTGTACCTGACAATACTGGGCAGACAAACAAGACATAGAACCATACTCACCGGGCTGCACGAGGGTAGAGGCCCCGTCAGCCGGACCACCAGACTCCTGACGTCCCTCCGGCTGCTCTGTAGACTCCCGGCTCCGCACCTCCGCTTCGCCGCCGTTGGCCCCTGCTGCTGCAGGGCCGGAAGATCCCTCCAGGAGCTGATCCTGTGGCTGATGTCCGCCCCCCCCAGCCGGCTGCAACAGGGGGCTGTCTGCGGTCCTCTGGATCCTGCCGACGCAGCTCCCACATCCCACTCCACGGGGCCCCCCCGTCATTCGGGGCCTCTGCTGATGAGGGCCCTGCGCGCCAGGCCCGGTGCACTACCGATCCCAGCCGTCTTGATCCGCCCCCTCCGCTGGGGCCCGCCCCCTCATCCGACCTCCACCGCAGACAGGGCTCAGGGCGCTCGGCAGGCACATCACCAGAGCGCCCCGCCGCAGCTCCGACATCCACCGTTGACACAGTGGGAGCAGGCCCCGCCCCCAACTCCAGCAGAGGCCTGCTCTCCACCGCTGGACCCGGCCGCACTCTTGAATTCCTCCCAGACCGGGGCCTGCTGGACTTTTTTGCACATGGCGCCCGGCCTGGAGGGTCCCCGGAGGGGCTTCTAGTGCGTCGCTGGGCCCGGGGAGTCACCTCAGGGGATAACCGCTCCGGCGGTCTGGATCTACGGAGGCGCCGCTCACGTGGGGGGGGAGCCCCCACCGCCTCCCTCCTCCCTCCGATGAGTCCCTGCACAGACGCCTGCAGCCAGCCTGGAGGATGGTCGCCAGCCGCCGCTCTCAGCCGCTCCAAGATTTGTTCCACCGACTCCATTGCCGCAGGTAAGGTGGCTGCGACTCTTCCTTCAGCCAGGGGAGCGGGAAAGTGCCGCTCCTCCCCTTTGGCCATCCAATCCTTTAAAAACGGGCTCGCTCCCCCTCCCCCCACCCATGACACCCTGACCTCCCCACCAATCAGGGGTCATGCAGGCCTCCGCAAATGCCCCGGGGGAGGGGGGGGGCAATGCTCCGTCCTCTCTTGATCGCAGTGCCAATCTGAGGGACCACCTTCATGCACAAAACTAGCACTATACAAGGCAGTACAGCCTCTCACATCACATCCCATTCTGCATACAATTGCCAGTAGTGTTGAGCTAATTGAATTGCACTTGTTTGATTTCTGCACTTTTTTTATCAAACCTTTCTCGTTTTGCGCGGTGCTGGCAATTTCCAACACTTTGTGTGGTCCAATTTGAATGTTTAAATTAAACCGCATTGTGAATATACGCGATACTGCGGCTAAAATCGCTAATATTCGCTATTTTAGCGGCCGCATTGTGTTTATTCGCAATGCGGTTCAATACTGACCTGTACAAAAATGGCTCTCGGCACAGGACAACTTCCATGGAAACCCATGTAAACAGTTTCATAGGTTTTTATGGAATACCAGCAGGATTGAAGCAGAATTTGTAAAATAAGTATATGGAGAATATACCTATTATAAAAAGTTCTCCTCAGTTAATGGCACTTGCCCATGTGATCCAACCCCTTTACTGACATTATATTAGTGATGGCAGAAGACATTGGTCCTTGATGGGACACCAAAAAAACAGTCTTTTCCAAAACAGCTAATAACAGAGGAAATAAACTGAATCCGTCCATCCAGGCTATGGCACTTAGTTTATCCAATGGGCCCTACAGACACTTTTCGGCTGCCTTCACACTTTGTGGATTTGCAGCGGAGTTTCCAGCAGATCATCAGCGTGGAAATTCCATGGCATTTACAGAAGCCGACAGCGGCAATGGCTTTATCCAAAACACATTCTCACTTCATGGAAAACTTCAGAATGTGACACGAGGTGTGAAACTGGCTTCAGCAGCGTCACTATGTGCAGAGTATCCGATATGCCACATTCATTGCAGGCAATGGACGGGGGAATTCCGCAGCAGATTCCTTCTCTAAATCCGCCTGGATGCAGAGGCCACATCTGACGCTGCAGATTTGCTGCAGACTGTTTGCAGCAGACACAGCCCACAGCGAACTCGCCAAGTGTGAATGGGGCTCTACAATGTGGCGCTGAGAATTAGGATCTTGTTGCTATTTTGCATGTTCATTTTGTGTTTGTTAAAGTTTTTACAGCAAATAATATAAAATCCAGTTATTCTGGAAACTATTCTGTTTTATGTCATAAATTGGCACGTGTAGATTTTCACTAAAAGGTACAATCATGGGTTACAACATACCAGAATTTGGCTTCAAATTTAAAGCCAAAGGTAATAGGAAATGAAGAGCCGTTTTCAGAGCAAAAAGCCCCGGCTCACCAAAAAACCGCATTTTACCCATCACTACTGAGGAGCTGACCATGTGACCCTGACTCCTCCCCTCCATGTGACATCATCACAGGTCCTGGAAGCACAGAGCAGCCACATGTATACTGTGCGGCTGTTACTCTAGATGCGGGGGTTGGGAAGCACCAAGCGAACAGCAAAAAGGAAGGTAACGGAAACCCTGTGTCTAGGGAAAGTAAACTAGACTAAACCTACTGCTGGGCCCTCACCACCATAGATAGGTTCCGCACCTCTGCGCCGAGCCGGATACCTGACCCTAGCTATAACTACTGCTGCTCCCTGGGTCCTCACCACCATAGATAGGTTCCTCACCTCTGCCCCGAGCCGGATACCTGACCCTAGCTATAACTACTGCTGGTCCCTGGGCCCTCACCACCATAGATAGGTTCCGCACCTCTGCCCCGAGCCGGATACCTGACCCTAGCTATAACTACTGCTGGTCCCTGGGCCCTCACCACCATAGATAGGTTCCTCACCTCTGCCCCGAGCCGGATACCTGACCCTAGCTATAACTACTGCTGGTCCCTGGGCCCTCACCACCATAGATAGGTTCCACACCTCTGCGCCGAGCCGGATACCTGACCCTAGATATAACTACTGCTGGTCCCTGGGTCCCTCACCACCATAGATAGGTTCCTCACCTCTGCGCCGAGCCGGATACCTGACCCTAGATATAACTACTGCTGGTCCCTGGGTCCTCACCACCATAGATAGGTTCCTCACCTCTGCGCCGAGCCGGATACCTGACCCTAGATATAACTACTGCTGGTCCCTGGGTCCTCACCACCATAGATAGGTTCCTCACCTCTGCGCCGAGCCGGATACCTGACCCTAGATATAACTACTGCTGGTCCCTGGGCCCTCACCACCATAGAGAGGTTCCGCACCTCTGCCCCGAGCCGGATACCTGACCCTAGCTATAACTACTGCTGGTCCCTGGGCCCTCACCACCATAGATAGGTTCCTCACCTCTGCCCCGAGCCGGATACCTGACCCTAGCTATAACTACTGCTGGTCCCTGGGCCCTCACCACCATAGATAGGTTCCGCACCTCTGCGCCGAGCCGGATACCTGACCCTAGCTATAACTACTGCTGGTCCCTGGGTCCTCACCACCATAGATAGGTTCCTCACCTCTGCCCCGAGCCGGATACCTGACCCTAGCTATAACTACTGCTGGTCCCTGGGCCCTCACCACCATAGATAGGTTCCTCACCTCTGCCCCGAGCCGGATACCTGACCCTAGCTATAACTACTGCTGGTCCCTGGGCCCTCACCACCATAGATAGGTTCCTCACCTCTGCCCCGAGCCGGATACCTGACCCTAGCTATAACTACTGCTGGTCCCTGGGTCCTCACCACCATAGATAGGTTCCGCACCTCTGCCCCGAGCCGGATACCTGACCCTAGCTATAACTACTGCTGGTCCCTGGGTCCTCACCACCATAGATAGGTTCCGCACCTCTGCCCCGAGCCGGATACCTGACCCTAGCTATAACTACTGCTGGTCCCTGGGTCCTCACCACCATAGATAGGTTCCGCACCTCTGCCCCGAGCCGGATACCTGACCCTAGCTATAACTACTGCTGGTCCCTGGGCCCTCACCACCATAGATAGGTTCCGCACCTCTGCCCCGAGCCGGATACCTGACCCTAGCTATAACTACTGCTGGTCCCTGGGCCCTCACCACCATAGATAGGTTCCGCACCTCTGCCCCGAGCCGGATATCTGACCCTAGATATAACTACTGCTGGTCCCTGGGTCCTCACCACCATAGATAGGTTCCGCACCTCTGCCCCGAGCCGGATACCTGACCCTAGCTATAACTACTGCTGGTCCCTGGGCCCTCACCACCATAGATAGGTTCCGCACCTCTGCCCCGAGCCGGATACCTGACCCTAGCTATAACTACTGCTTGTCCCTGGTTCCTCACCACCATAAATAGGTTCCGCACCTCTGCCCCGAGCCGGATACCTGACCCTAGCTATAACTACTGCTGGTCCCTGGGCCCTCACCACCATAGATAGGTTCCGCACCTCTGCGCCGAGCCGGATACCTGACCCTAGCTATAACTACTGCTGGTCCCTGGGCCCTCACCACCATAGATAGGTTCCGCACCTCTGCCCCGAGCCGGACACCTGACCCTAGCTATAACTACTGCTGGTCCCTGGGCCCTCACCACCATAGATAGGTTCCGCACCTCTGCCCCGAGCCGGACACCTGACCCTAGCTATAACTACTGCTGGTCCCTGGGTCCTCACCACCATAGATAGGTTCCGCACCTCTGCCCCGAGCCGGATACCTGACCCTAGCTATAACTACTGCTGGTCCCTGGGTCCTCACCACCATAGATAGGTTCCGCACCTCTGCCCCGAGCCGGATACCTGACCCTAGCTATAACTACTGCTGGTCCCTGGGTCCTCACCACCATAGATAGGTTCCGCACCTCTGCGCCGAGCCGGATACCTGACCCTAGCTATAACTACTGCTGGTCCCTGGGCCCTCACCACCATAGATAGGTTCCGCACCTCTGCCCCGAGCCGGATACCTGACCCTAGCTATAACTACTGCTGGTCCCTGGGCCCTCACCACCATAGATAGGTTCCGCACCTCTGCGCCGAGCCGGATACCTGACCCTAGCTATAACTACTGCTGGTCCCTGGGCCCTCACCACCATAGATAGGTTCCGCACCTCTGCCCCGAGCCGGATACCTGACCCTAGCTATAACTACTGCTGGTCCCTGGGCCCTCACCACCATAGATAGGTTCCTCACCTCTGCCCCGAGCCGGATACCTGACCCTAGCTATAACTACTGCTGGTCCCTGGGCCCTCACCACCATAGATAGGTTCCGCACCTCTGCCCCGAGCCGGATACCTGACCCTAGCTATAACTACTGCTGGTCCCTGGGCCCTCACCACCATAGATAGGTTCCGCACCTCTGCCCCGAGCCGGATACCTGACCCTAGCTATAACTACTGCTGGTCCCTGGGCCCTCACCACCATAGATAGGTTCCGCACCTCTGCCCCGAGCCGGATACCTGACCCTAGCTATAACTACTGCTGGTCCCTGGGCCCTCACCACCATAGATAGGTTCCGCACCTCTGCCCCGAGCCGGATACCTGACCCTAGCTATAACTACTGCTGGTCCCTGGGCCCTCACCACCATAGATAGGTTCCGCACCTCTGCGCCGAGCCGGATACCTGACCCTAGATATAACTACTGCTGGTCCCTGGGCCCTCACCACCATAGATAGGTTCCTCACCTCTGCCCCGAGCCGGATACCTGACCCTAGCTATAACTACTGCTGGTCCCTGGGCCCTCACCACCATAGATAGGTTCCTCACCTCTGCCCCGAGCCGGATACCTGACCCTAGCTATAACTACTGCTGGTCCCTGGGCCCTCACCACCATAGATAGGTTCCGCACCTCTGCGCCGAGCCGGATACCTGACCCTAGCTATAACTACTGCTGGTCCCTGGGTCCTCACCACCATAGATAGGTTCCTTACCTCTGCCCCGAGCCGGATACCTGACCCTAGATATAACTACTGCTGGTCCCTGGGTCCTCACCACCATAGATAGGTTCCGCACCTCTGCGCCGAGCCGGATACCTGACCCTAGATATAACTACTGCTGGTCCCTGGGCCCTCACCACCATAGATAGGTTCCGCACCTCTGCCCCGAGCCGGATACCTGACCCTAGATATAACTACTGCTGGTCCCTGGGTCCTCACCACCATAGATAGGTTCCGCACCTCTGCGCCGAGCCGGATACCTGACCCTAGCTATAACTACTGCTGGTCCCTGGGTCCTCACCACCATAGATAGGTTCCGCACCTCTGCCCCGAGCCGGATACCTGACCCTAGCTATAACTACTGCTGGGCCCTAAATAGGGAAAGGGTGGGATGGGCTCTTCATCAACCCCACTAAACACTAAAGACGACACAAGGAGGACACACAGGAAAATGCATGAACTACTTATCTACAGGTGACACAGGTAGAAGTTCAGCAGCAATACCACAGAGGAGTACAAGCCACCTGCTTACAACCAAGGCTTGAATGAACTAAAAATATCACCAGCATGAGTCCAAGGAAGTAACTGGTATTTAAGCACCCAGACAATGCTGATGATCTGGTGTAAGGCGAGCTCCTGCTGGGTCCAAAAGGGGGAGAGAAATCCAGCAGGAAATTAATACTGACAGCAGGAACGATGGAAAGTCAGGGAGCATTCTGCGCAGCCAGATGCTGTGACCTTCTATAGCCAGAAACCACATGACTGTCACTTGTGACAGCGGCTCTGCAGGTGGAGGTGTGTGGAAATTCCCCATTATTGGTCACAGGTGACATTAACCCCTTCAGCACTGAGACTTTCTTGGAGTTTTCTCTCACTGATTTCTATGAATTGTGAGGTTTTTGTTCCTTTTCCTCTGATAGATACAAGCGCCCCAACTATGAGAGGCCGGAAGTGAGGAAACCCAAATAAGGACTAACGTTTGGAACACCATTCTAAGTCTGAACTGGGTGCAAAAACCTCAAAAACATCACTATGGGGAGATAAGGTATGCACACCAGTGACTATGTAAGGGGAATACATGAAATAGCAGAAACTGCTGTGTGAATACTGACTTGAAAAATCCAATAGCTATATGTAAGAGTGAAAATGTGAAAAATGGAATCTGCATTACTGCCATGAACATATGAATCAAGAGAAATTTAGCTACTGAATTGATCAATGCAATAGAGCCCCAACACTACGCCAAAGTATTTCTCTACGTTGGGGTCCCTAGCTTGTGTGTGTCCTCTCATGCAGTTAAAAAACTTACCGTGTATCGGAAGCTGAGACTCAGGCTATTTATGCGTATGATATGGATTGGCAATAGGTGTGGTTGGGGAGGGTTCGTTAGTAGTTTTTCATTTGTGAACCCTCCCCAACCACACCTATTGCCAATCGATATCATACACATAAATAGCCTGGGTCTCAGCTTCCCATACACGGTAAGTTTTTTAACTGCATGAGAGGACACACACAAGCTAGGGACCCCAACGTAGAGAAATACTTTGGCGTAGTGTTGGGGCTCTATTGCATTGATCAATTCAGTAGCTAAATTTCTCTTGATTCATATGTTCATGGCAGTAATGCAGATTCCATTTTTCACATTTTCACTCTTACATATAGCTATTGGATTTTTCAAGTCAGTATTCACACAGCAGTTTCTGCTATTTCATGTATTCCCCTTACATAGTCACTGGTGTGCATACCTTATCTCCCCATAGTGGAAGTGAGGAACCTGTCTGCCCTCAGTCCTCGGCCCCTTTCTGCCCTCGGTCCTCGGCCCCTTTCTAACCTCGGTCCTCGGCCCCTTTCTGCCCTCAGTCCTCGGCCCCTTTCTGCCCTCGGTCCTCGGCCCCTTTCTGCCCTCGGTCCTCGGCCCCTTTCTGCCTTCGGTCCTCGGCCCCTTTCTGCCCTCGGTCCTCGGCCCCTTTCTGCCCTCGGCCCCTTTCTGCCTTCGGTCCTCGGCCCCTTTCTGCCCTCGGTCCTCGGCCCCTTTCTAACCTCGGTCCTCGGCCCCTTTCTGCCCTCGGTCCTCGGCCCCTTTCTGCCCTCGGTCCTCGGCCCCTTTCTGCCCTCGGCCCCTTTCTGCCTTCGGTCCTCGGCCCCTTTCTGCCCTCGGTTTTCTGCCCTCAGTCCTTGGCCCCTTTCTTTCCCCACACAGTATAATGTTCCCCCAGAATGTTCTCATTATATGTTTCCCTTTATTATCTCCAGTAATTGTATTATTACAGCGGATTCTTTATGATGTTACATCGTCATCTTCTTCCCATTCAGGTCCTTATAATATCGGATCCTCTCAGTGGAGATCTTCTATAGAAGAGAATTCTCCTGATTGCCCCGTGAAGGATGGCTATGGACAGGGACAAGATGGCGGAGAGGATATTACACCTCACCCTAGAGATCCTCTTCCGGCTTACTGGAGAGGTGAGAGATTCTGATGATGTCACATTACACCATTCTTATCTATGGGAATAACAGATGGACAGAACTGGAGAGGTGAGGACTCTGGAAATGTCTGGAGTGAGATTGATTACTGTGTCTCTCCATAACCAGGATTACACAGTAGTGAAGAAGACCTCTAGTGAGCGCTGTCAGGCCCCTGTGTCTGAGGGATGGGGAAGACCCCTGAGCCCAATCACGGGGCCTCCACCTCACCCCCCGATACATGAGGACATCAATGACCAGAAGATCCTAGAACTCACCTACAAGATGATTGAGCTGCTGACTGGAGAGGTGACACTGCTGGGAATGCTGGGACATTATACAGTAGCGCTATGAAGGGATCGGGGGTGACGGTATGATTGTATGTGTCAGGTTCCTATAAGGTGTCAGGACGTCACCGTCTATTTCTCCATGGAGGAGTGGGAGTATTTAGAAGGACACAAAGATCTGTACAAGGACGTCATGATGGAGGTTCCCCAGCCCCTCACATCACCAGGTAATAGACAGGACTAAATACACACGGCCTATAATTATCTGTATGTAAGGAATGAATTCAGTCCCTGTATGTGTCTCCTCCAGCTCTATCCAGTAAGAGGACAACACCAGAGAGATGTCCCCGTCCTCTTCTCCCACAGGACTGTAAACAAGAAGATCCCGATGTTCCTCAGGATCATCAGGTAGATGGAGAGAAGGTGCCATGAAATCTCCCCATGATGTGTAGACGGCTGTGAAGGTCTTGTGCTCAGTCTTGTTTTATCCTCCAGTATTATATGTGTTATACTTGTGTAATGAGAGCGGTGGAGATGGCAGGATTAGGAGAGATAAGAGCTTTGATGATTCCTTTTAGTCCTCGTTCACACTACTGTATTTTCAGTGCTGTCCATAAAATAACACAACGTCTCGCCCTCAGACCATTGTTATTGGATGTGGCGGTGCAGATGGGGATTTTTCTTTCTCACTGACTGAATCTGCGTGTGAGAATAATCCCAGCATCCTCTAGTGTCTTCTGTAAATCGGAAGAGACTCGTCCATTCAGGTCTGTGTCTGCACAAACCATCAGATTCCCACCAGCTCCACCATACAGCAGACATTGTGTTACGGGTACATTGCAGTTCTGTAATGGAGGAAGCTGTAAATGGTCTTGTAAATTATTAATAGCGGCTGTAAATACCGGATTGTATATGGATGACAAATAAGAAAAGACTTGTCCTAGTTTTCTGGATGAAGCTGTGATGATTCTTTATCCGGTCGTGTGATCCCG
The DNA here is from genome assembly GCF_048569485.1 of Anomaloglossus baeobatrachus. NCBI lineage: Eukaryota > Metazoa > Chordata > Amphibia > Anura > Aromobatidae > Anomaloglossus > Anomaloglossus baeobatrachus. The sequence goes on along the minus strand of NC_134357.1, from coordinate 577,374,398 downwards.
GCATTATAGGCCGTTACATCCCGGGAGGAGAGGATTTATCTAGAAAGTGTAAAATCTTTCCCTTCCGTGAATATTTTTGCCTCCGGTCACAGCCCGTCTGCCGGTATAACGGGCTCCGCACCACAAAACTTACATCCAACTCATCAATTGTGGTGTTTTCTAAGTCACTTTTTTTATCTTCTTGTATTAATGTTTTTTGTTTCAAATTCTTCAGAATGGAGCAAGTGGATCATGAATTTTGCGCACAATAGAAACGCTTTGTATTTTTCCCTGTGACCTGTTTCTGACTTTTTAGTGCAAGTCTCATGTTTTTCTAAATGGCGACAAGTTTGCACTAAAGTATTTTCTATACATATAATATCTCGGGTGTGGACTGGAGAACATTCGTGACAAAATTTCGTCATTTTTTTTAGGTTGAAGGTAAACATACCTTTCCTTGAAAAACTATTCACACCCAATGAACTTTTCCATATTTTTTTACATTACAGCCACAAACAAGTGGATTTTTATTTGGGTTTTATGTGATAACAACACAAAGTAACAAACATTTGTGAAATATAAAGGAAATTATACATGGATTTCTAAATATTTTAAGTAATATAACTGAAAATTGTGATGTGCATTAGGGGTGCTTCACACATAGCGAGATCGCTACCGAAATCGCTGCTACGTCACGGTTTTTGTGACGCAGCAGTGACCTCATTAGCGATCTCGCTGTGTGTGACACTGAGCAGCGATCTGGCCCCTGCTGTGAGATCGCTGCTCGTTACACACAGCCCTGGTTCGTTTTTTTTATTGTTGCTCTCCCGCTGTGACGCACAGATCGCTGTGTGTGACAGCGAGAGAGCAACGAAATGCAGAGAGCAGGAGCCGGCATCTGGCAGCTGCGGTAAGCTGTAACCAGGGTAAACATCGGGTAACCAAGGTGGTTACCCGATATTTACCTTCGTTACCAGCCTCCGCCGCTCTCACGCTGCCAGTGCCGGCTCCCGACTCTCTGCACATGTAGCTGCAGTACACATCGGGTTAATTAACCCGATGTGTACTGTAGCTAGGAGAGCAAGGAGCCAGCGCTAAGCAGTGTGCGCTGCTCCCTGCACATGTAGCTGCAGTACACATCGTGTAATTAACCCGATGTGTACTGTAGCTAGGAGAGCAGGGAGCCAGCGCTAAGCAGTGTGCGCAGCTCCCTGCTCTCTGCACATGTAGCGACGTTATGATCTCCGCTGCATCGCTGTGTTTGACAGCTAAGCAGCAATCATAACAGCGACTTACTAGGTCGCTGTTACGTCACAGAAAATGGTGACGTAACAGCGACGTCGTTATCGCTGTCGCTATGTGTGAACCCAGCCTTAGTATTCAGCCCCCTGTGAGAATACTTTGCAGGAGCTCATTTCACTACAATTGCTTCTGCCAATCTCTTGGGGGATGTGTCTACCAGCTTTGCACATCTAGAGGTGACATTTTTGCCCTTTCTACTTTATAAAACAGCTCTATCTCAGGTAAATTGGATGAAGACGTCTGTGAAGCAATTTTCAATTCTTATGTTTTGCTTTTAAAATTGTCCACTCTTCCATAAGGGCCAAATTTGTGGAGTTTATGACTTATAGTTGTCCTGTGGACAGATTTTCCTCCTGAGCTCTGGATCGCTCCTGCTTTTCCACTGACCACAGGCCTCTTGGCTGCTTCTCTATAATTACTGCTCTTTTTGCTTGGAATGTCAGTTTAGGTGGACAGCCATGTCTTTGTCGTTTTGCAGTTGTGCTATATGTGACAACCAAGTATCTGGAGATTTGTGTGAGGGGTGAACTGTTCTTAATTAGGCCAGACATATTGTGCCTTTGGCAAATTAGGAGAACTTAGCCATTGTTTCATGTGAGACTGACCGGAGCCCTATTGTCTGTTAAATGTGGATTGCCTCAGCCTCTTTGACTACATCAATCAGAAGAAAATTATGCAGTCGGATTGAACTGAACCAATGAGAGAACAGTCATCTCCCACCAATCCTATCAGACACAATAACCTGAAATGAAAACTGAGGGTATTAGAAGAGCTTTTCGCCTGTCACCACATTCATTCTGCAGGACATCAGCCTAGGATCCACATGTTCAGCTGGATGATCACAGATCTGCTTCACTGCTCATTGGTGAGCCCACAAATTTGCTTGGAGAACCCAGGTGAGGATAGTTCAGTTGCCTGGCTACATAACTTGCTGTGCTCGTTCATCTTTCTAAGCTTGCCGCTATCTCCTCTCAGTGGGTGCTTGTTAAAACCAGGGTGCTGCTGGCTGGGATAGTTAGCCCAGGAAGCCCCGAAGTCACAAAGATTTTAATCCCTTGTGAGCCAATGGATGAGAGAGACTCTGTCGCTTGTACCACCTTATGTTCATTTCTATTGGAAATGTACAATAAGATTTTGCCTGTTGGTGAACCAATAACGTTTTACCAAGGTGTGGTTCCCTCATCCTGTGTTGTCTAAGTAGTGTCATGCCCACAAGGAAGGAGTACGGGCATTCAGTGGGATGAGCCCTGGTCCGAGCAGTCTGTCTGAAGACATCTAGGCCAGCACATGACTGTATCAACTGACCCTCGTGTCTCCACACTATACTCCTGCCATTTTTGAATGATGGATTGAATAGTGCTTAGTGAGATGTTCAGAGCTTAGGCTTTTTTTTTTTTTTTTTTAAACCAAACCCTGCTTTACTTTTTTCCACAACTTTATCCCTAACCTGTCTGGTGGGTTCCTTGGTTTTCAAGATGCTGTTTGATCCCTAATGTTCTCAAACAAAACTCGTGAAATCTTCACAAAACAGCTGTAGTTATACTGACAATAAATGATACAGGTGACTCAATTTACTAATTATGTGACTTCTGGAGGCAATTGGTCACTCAGGCGCATCATACTACAAGGGGCTTAATACAAATACACGTCACAATATTCAGATTTATAGGTTTAAATATTTAGAAAACCATCTATCTTTACACTTCACAACAACTTGTTACTTTAATGCTGGTAGATCACATAAAACCCTAATAAAATACATTTACGTTTGTGGGTATGGCGCTAAAATAAGTGGAAACGTTCTGGGGGTGTGAATACTTTTACAAGGGGAAAAAAATCCTTCATGACTCTAAAAATATTAGACTAGTTCCCTGGATCAATGTCCCATCACAAAATCTAGTACTGATAATCTGCAATAATATACATTTTACGGAAGGCATCCAAGCCCGCCTTGAATGTTTGTAGTCTATCAACATTTATCACATCATGTGTCAGAGAGTTCCATATTCTCATTGCTCTTACAGTAAAGAATCCCCATCTGTGATTATGATTGAACCTCCTTGTCATCAATGCAGGCCTCAGTTGTAAAAAGCTCATTAGAAATATCTCAGTAATGCCCCTGATATACTTGTACATTATAATAAAATCTCCCCATAGCCTTTGTGTTTCCAAATGAATAACCCCAGGCTTGCTAACCTGTCCTCCTAGTGCAGACCTTCCATTCCTTTAATGGTCGCTCTTCTCTGCACCCGCTCTAGTTCAGTTATGTCCTCCTCATTCACTGGAGCCCGAAATTGTGCAGAATATTGTAAGTGTGGCCGCACTAGTGACTTGTATAGAGGAAAAACTGTTCTTGTCCGGAGCATCTGTGCCTCATTCACTGCATCCTATTATGTTATCTGCCTCGGCGGCAGCTTCCTGGCACTGGTTGGTTTTCTCGTCCTCCCGCACACCCACGATTTTTTCAGGGTCATTATTATGCAGTAATTTTGCAAATATTTTTTAAAAAATTGCAGTTTAAAAATCAGCCAAAAAAGTCTGCAAAGCTAAAAACCTGCAAGCATACAAAAAAAACCCAAACAAAAAAATAAAACAAGCAAACCGATGAATATTATAAAATAGTCACGTTCCATACATGTCAAGTAAAAGCCGCTTCTTAATATTATTGGATCAAAAATCTTCATTTCGGTTCCTGCAGCCCCAAAACCATGAATTGTCTTCTCCTTCATGCTATATAAAGTCTCCAGTAATTATATTACTGTACAGGATTCTTTATGATGTCACATAGTCATCTTCTCCACATTCAGGTCCCTACAATATCGGATCCTCTCAGTGGAGATCTTCTATATAAGAGAATTCTCCTAATTGCCCCATCAAGGATGGATATGGACAGGGACAAGATGGCGGAGAGGATATTACACCTCACCCTAGAGATCCTCTTCCGGCTTACTGGAGAGGTGAGAGATTCTGATGACGTCACATTACATCATTCTTATCTATGGGAATAAAGGCGGCGTGACACGCTACGATATGTCTGCCGATATGTCGTCGGGGTCACGGATTCCATGACGCACATCCAGCATCGTTAGAGATATCGTAGCGTGTGACAGCTACGAACGAGTGTTAACGAGCAAAAATACTCACCTTATCGTTGCTCGTTGACACGTCGTTCATTTTCATAATGTCGTTCCTCCTTCTGTGCGCCGGTTGTTCATCGTTCCCGGTGCAGCACACATCGCTACGTGTGACACCGCGTGAACGAGGAACTACAGCTTACCTGCGTCCTGCCAGCAATGAGGAAGGAAGAAGGTGGGCGGAATGTTACGTCACGCTCATCTCCGCCCCTCCGCTTCTATTGGGCGGCCGCTGTGTGACGTCACTGTGACGCCGAACGTCCCTCACCCTTCAGGAAGAGGATGTTCGCCGCCCACAGCGAGGTCGTGCGGAAGTTAAGTACATGTGACGGGAGTTAACGATTTTGTGCGCCACGGGCAACAAATTGCCTGTGACGCACAAATGACGGGGGCGGGTGCGATCGCACGATATATCGTCCTGTGTAAAGCAACCTTTACAGATGGACAGAACTGGAGAGGTGAGGACTCTGGAAATGTCTGGAGTGAGATTTATTACTGTGTCTCTCCATAACCAGGATTACACAGTAGTGAAGAAGACCTCTAGTGAGCGCTGTCAGACCCCTGTGTCTGAGGGATGGGGAAGACCCCTGAGCCCAATCACGGGGCCTCCACCTCACCCCCCGATACATGAGGACATCAATGACCAGAAGATCCTAGAACTCACCTACAAGATGATTGAGCTGCTGACTGGAGAGGTGACACTGCTGGGAATGCTGGGACATTATACAGTAACGCTATGAAGGGATCGGGGGTGACGGTATCATTGTATGTGTCAGGTTCCTTTAAGGTGTCAGGACGTCACCGTCTATTTCTCCATGGAGGAGTGGGAGTATTTAGAAGGACACAAAGATCTGTACAAGGACGTCATGATGGAGGTTCCCCAGCCCCTCACATCACCAGGTAATAGACAGGACTAAATACACACGGCCTATAATTATCTGTATGTAAGGAATGAATTCAGTCCCTGTATGTGTCTCCTCCAGTTCTATCCAGTAAGAGGACAACACCAGAGAGAGGTTCCCGTCCTCTTCTCCCACAGGACTGTAACCAAGAAGACCCCGATGTTCCTCAGGATGTGTTTCCTCCAGCTCTATCCAGTAAGAGATATCTACTCATGTACTTTCTGCACTAATTTTGTGTTTACATTTTTAGACTTTCTGCTCTGGGTTTTTTCAGCTGTATTTTCTTTGCTTCTGCTTCTTCTGCTGTTTGTTTCTAGTGCCTTCTCTATGTCGTTATGAAGGCAACTCAAAGACCTGCAGAGGGTTCATGAATACCCTGTTTCCCCAAAAAGACGACCTACACTGAAAATAAGCTCTAGCATGATTTTTATGGGATTTTTAGAGAATACTTGAAATATAAGACCTACTCCAAAAATAAGCCCTAGTTACAGTCAGGGCCAGTGTTGGGAGGAGTCAAACTGCGCAATTTCTTAGGAACCCCACTCTTTTAGGATCCCCATCAGTTGTATTCTGAGGTTGATTCTTTAAGGACCTTTGATGACTTCAAAGTCATGTGACATGATGTAACCAAAGGTATCTTAATTGCAGCATTAGGGGAAAGGGAGAGCAAACTGGACAATTTCACAGGGCCCCTATTCTCCTAGGGGCCCAGTGTTTATATGCTGAATATAGGACTGCTTAAGGACTTTTTTGACATCACATCATGTGACCAAAGGTCTCAACTGCAGGAGTCTAAGGGCGGCTTTGCATGTTGCAACATCGCACGTGCGATGTCGGTGGGGTCAAATCGAAAGTGACGCACCTCCGGCGTCACTTTCGACATCGTAGTGTGTAAATCCTAGATGATACGATTAACGAGCACAAAAGCGTCATTATTGTATCATTGGTGCAGGCTCCGACTTTTTCATAATTACTCTGCCGCGACAGGTACGATGTTCCTCGTTCCTGCGGCAGCGCACATCGCTGTGTGTTAAGCCGCAGGAGCGAGGAACATCTCGTTACCTGCCGCCGGCGGCTATACGGAAGGAAGGAGGTGGGCGGGATGTTTACATCCTGCTCATCTCCGCCCCTCCGCTTTGATTGGCCACCTGCCGTGTGACGTCGCTGTGCCGTTGTACGACCCGCCTCCTTAGGAAGGAGGCGGGTCACCGGCCAGAGCGACGGTGGCAGGGCAGGTGAGTGCATGTGAAGCTGGCGTAGCGATAATTTTCGCTATGCCAGCATTCACAAGATATCGCTGCTGCGACGGGGGTGGGGACTATCGCGTGCAACATCGCAGCATCGGCTTGCGATGTCGCAACGTGCAAAGCCCGCCTAAGGCTGAAGAGGAGACAGGCTGGTTTTGTGTGTGTGTGTGTGTTCATACTGATGTGACGCCAAGATGTCGCGGGTGGGGGACAGACCACAACCGGGGGGTCACTCGAGGCACTCAGATCTGGGCGGTGGCTGTGGCTCGAGTGGCAGCCAGATCCGGGGCTTGCGCAGCCGTCTGTCGCCCACGAGTGAAAAGGGGTTACTTACAGGGGATAGAGTCTTTGTCAGTGACGCCACCCATGGGTTGCAGTGAGGGATGGTGACACCGCTGCTGCCCTGTAGGTGGGCGCTCGGGGCTGATGGAGTGGGGCAGCATGGTGGGATCCCCTCCACAGGTAGCGAAGGTGTAGTCCCGGGGCCCAGGGAACGGTGAGGGGTTGAAGGGAGAAGGGAACTCACAGTTCGGTTGTCGTGGTGCTGGATGAGCTGATGATGATTTGGAGGGTCAGTAAACACACAGAGTCTGTATTCTAAACCAAGGCGGATGCCGGGAGCCTCTGGAGGGGTGTGCTGGATCCCGCACGCAGATATACAGCCAGGGGCCCTTTCTCCTGCACTTTCTGTGTGTCACTCTTGTAGCGGCCTGTGGACCAGATCCCCTCTCTCGGCAACGGCGGGCTACAACCCTGCCCCAGTCTACTTCAGGTTCCCCGCGACCGGATCTCCGTCGCCAGTGGCACTCACTGCCACCTAGTCAGCGTAGGTAGTCCAGATGTCCAGTGGTCCAGGGCTCCAACTCCGACTACCACCCTCTCCAGGGAGCTCCAACTCCCTCCTGTCAGCTCTCCACTCCTCTCTCTTCCTCTCCCTGACACAGACTGCTCTGCTCCACTTCACTGTCTTGTCTTGTTCCCTCCCATTGTCATGGGGGGGGGGGTTGGTGACTAGGGTCTGATTGGCTAATGTATACCTGTGTGGGGACTGTGTCGTTGCCAAAGAGGAGAATGGCCTGCATTTTGGTGGATTTGTGCAGGCTCTGTGACAACCTGGTTTTGCCAAGGCGTCACCCCCCCCCCCCCCTTCCACCCCTTGGTAAAACACAGCCCGTCCTTGGGCTGTCCGGCACCGGTATTTCTTTTTCGGCTTCTGCAATTGAAAAAGAAAACAAGTAAACCATTTCAAAACGTTTCTTTCATTCCCCGGAGGGAAGGCACAAGAAAAAACAAACATTTTTAACGTTACGAAACTGTCCTGAAGAAAAGAGATGGTTGAGTTCCGCTACCAAGTCCATAGAACAACATTTTACAACCAGCGCAGCCTCCTGTGGCAGCTCTTCTCCCAAACAACCCGCCACCCAAACAACACGGATCCCCAGTGCCACCCTCACTCACGGTGCTGCACTGTCCTGAGACCCCCTTTTAGTTGCTTGCGGTACGGGTGCAGCTGCTTTCCTTTCTCCAGCTCTCAACTTTTAGCAGGTTCGGCACCGTCCTCCACCAAGGGCTCCTGGTACCACCTCCTTGTGATACGCTGCTCCGGACCCTGATGGCCTCTTCCAATTTTAACAGGCAGGGTAAAGAGGTTCAACAAGAACGGTGTTCCTTTAAATTTTTAACTTTAACTCTCCTGCCACTCTCCACCTGGGATCAGATGGCCTTCTCCACGGAATATGAGGACGTTCAACAAGGGTTAGCAGTCTAAAAACAACTTGGATACTTCAGGCTCCGGTTTCCCGAGCAGCTACCCTTCTGCAGAGTTGCTGCTGCTGCCGTTCCCAGTATGGGGCACGGTTCCTGTGCTTCTCCTCCTGCCCAGGAGCCAGGCCCACTCGGATGCCCTCGGCGCTGGCTACGACTGGCCTCTCGGACTGCCGTGGGCCCCACCTCTCTGCAGATGCACTCCGGCTACTCCACAGCCGGGACGGGGTGCTTAGGAGCGGTTGTCGCTACAGCTGGGGTAGACTTCAGGTCGAGTGCCGCCTCCGTTGCGGCCGGGCGGACTGCCAGAGCCGACGTCATCACCGGTGCGGCTGGACTCGGGACCAGGTGAGATGTCATCAGGGTTGTGGCCTGGTTTGGGGCCAGGACGGGTGCCGAGGTGGTGGTAAAAGCAAGGCCCGAGGTCCCAGTTGCTGGGTCCTCTTCAGCAGACGAGACGGGTTTCGCTGCCACAAGTCGAGGTAGTGGGTCTGTCAGGGCGCTGGCTGCGGACAAGGGTGACGAGCGAGGCGACGTGGCGGACGGGGGCAGGCCGGACCCCTCAGCCGGGATGGCTGGTTCCTGGGGAACATAGGGGTGTGGGTCACTGCTTATCCGCTCCTCCGAGGCCATCTCCATCTCGCGCGCCCGGACAGCTGCAGCCAGGCCCTTCATCTCTGTCGTCCACCTCGTCAGGATGAAGTGGGCTTGGGCCTGGATCCTCTGGCACATCTTCTCCGTCTGCTCCTCAATCCACTCTGCGGTTCCGGGAACGGGACTCTCCGCATGCTGGTTGCCAGGCTGCTGGGACATCTTGCTGCGTTGGTGTCCAGGAACGGGTTTCTGCAGAGTCCTGGCGTCCCTGCACTTTACAGTTCTAGTTACATGCCGCTCCTTCTGCCCTCCCCCTTGGTTTTCGACAGTAATCTCGCAGGACCCACTGTCCTTTGCAACTTTCTGCTTTGTGGGTCACCGGCTTCCCCCCTCATTCTTAGAGGGCGGGGCCTCAGTCTTCGCGCTCTTTTCGGGGAAGAAGATGGCAGGGCTTTTGTTTTTGGCACCAAATATGGCGGGTAAGATGGCGGCAGTCCAGAAATTTCAGCGTTTCATGGGTTAACAGTTCAATGAAGGCACACTTCACCCAGGCTAGTGGATGGGGTAAGTATCCTGTTCGTGACGCCAGTTTTGGTTGTTACGGGCGGGGGCCGCTCGGATCCGGGTTCGGTACGGTGGCTCAAGTTGTGACTGGACTCGGGCCTCAGACTGCCGTCCACCCTCGCAACCGTAGGAAGGGAGTATTTACAGGGGATTGATGTGTCGGTGACGCTACCCTTGGGTTGCGGTGAGGTGTGGTAGCACCGCCGCTGCCTGGTAATGGGGCGCCCGGGGTGGATGGAGCGGGGCAGCAAGTTGGAATCCCCTCCATGGGTAGGGGAGGTGTTCCCCCGGAATCCAGGTACACGGGAGTAATGACTGCTGGAGGTGACGGGCCAGGTTGGACCGAGGACCGGTGGTGTACTCACAGTTCAAAGGATTGCACACAAAGTCCAGTAGTATACCAAGTTGCCAGTGACCGGTCGCCTCCGGCGGGTGTATTCGGATTCCCACACCCGGGTGTAGCAAACAGGGGTTCCTTCCTCCTGCACTCACTGTCTCTTTTTCTGGAACGACTTCGTATAGAACGGGGAAGTCCACTCACGGTACTGTATATTTGGGAACTGTGGCCGCGAAATCTGACCCTTGGGATTTCTGTGGGTTCTGACGGACACCCTATCCGCCGCGTTGGGCTTGCGTTTCGCTCTCTGGGCTTCTCTGGAACAAGGCCTGAAACCTTGTCCCTGGCTGGTCAATTAACGAGGGGGCTTGCAATCATCCTCGTCCTAGGGTCCAGGTACCCCGACTGTGCACGGCCTCCGGACCGGATTCCCACTGCCCTGCCTTGGTCCACTTTAGGTTTCCCGCGACCGGATCTCCATCGCCTTTGGTCCTGTTTGCCGTCTGCCACCTAGTCCGGTAGTCCAGGGGCCCCAACCCCTGACTCCACATCACTTCCACTTAACTACTGTCAGACTTGACTGTCACACTTAGGGGTACTCTGCACGCTGCGACATCGCTAGCCGATTGTAGCGATGCCGAGCGCGATAGCCCCCGCCCCTGTCGCCCATACGATATCTTGTGATAGCTGCCGTAGCGAATATTATCGCTACGGCAGCTTCACACGCACATACCTGCACTGCAACGTCGCTCTGGCCGGCGACCCGCCTCCTTCCTAAGGGGGCGGGTCGTGCGGCGTCACAGCGACGTCACACGGCAGGCGGCCAATAGAAGCGGAGGGGCGGAGATGAGCAGGACGTAAACATCCCGCCCACCTCCTTCCTTCCTTCCGCATAACCGGCGTGAGCCGTGGGACGCAGGTAAGGAGATGTTCCTCGCTCCTGCAGCTTCACACACAGCGATGTGTGCTGCCGCAGGAACGAGGAACAACATCGTATCTCCTATCGGTCCGATATTATGAAAATGACCGACACTACACAGATCACCGATTTACGACGCTTTTGCGATCGTTTATCGGTGCATCTAAACTTTACACGTTGTGACATCGTTACCGGCGCCGGATGTGCGTCATTTTCGATTTGACCACCAACTATATCGCAGTAGCGATGTCGCAACGTGCAAAGTACCCCTTAGACTTCTGAACTAGACTTGACTTTTCTCCTCGACTGTCCAGAACTAGACTCTGACTACTGTCTTCCAGACCCTGACACCTCAGGACCCCTAGGTGGGCGCTCCCATCCACCTGGTCCCGCCAACTGCTGTGTCCCTATTGTCATGAGGGGGTGGCTAGGCTTTAATGGCTGTGTTGTACCTGAGTGTGGGTTTTGTGTGTTGGCTCAAGGAGGATGGACTTTTGTGACAACCTGGTTTTTGCCAGGGCGTCACACTAATTTTAGCCAGCTTTGCCTAAATAGGCAGCACAAGGGTGTGATGCCACCACTTCTCTGTTTCATAACAAACTGCGTATTTCCCTATGCCAGAAATCTCACTCCAGTCCCTGACGTCATTTTTCAGTGTACATCGCTGGTCTTGATGAATTGGAGCTCTAATGTGTATCTGCACAGACCACAAGACCCTTCTACCTGCTTTGGTTACAAAGCCTAAGGATGGGCCATCAAAGTTAAGGCCGCTTTATACACTACAATATATCTTACGATGTGTCGGCGGGGGGTCACGTCGTAAGTGACGCACATCTGGCAACGTACGTTACATTGTAGCATGTAACAGCTACGTGCGATTGCGATTAAATGGTAAAACGTTCATCGCATGCACGTCGTTTAATTCCTAAAAATTGAACATCAGGTTGTTCTTCGTACCCGGGGTAACACACATCGCTGTGTGTGACACCCCGGGAACGATGAACTTCAGCTTACCTGCGTCCCGCGGCTCCCGGCCGGCTATGCGGAAGGAGGTGGGCGGGATGTTTACGTCCCGCTAAGCTCCGCCCCTCGGCTTCTATTGGCCGGCTGCCGCGTGACGTCGATGTGACGCCGAACGTCCCTCCCACTCCAGGAAGTGGACATTCGCCGCCCACATCGAGGTCGTATGGAAGGTAAGTACGTGTGACGGGTGTTAATCGTTTGTGCGACACGTTCAACAAATTAAACGTGTTGGACATACGATGGGGGCGGTTTCGATTTCATACGATATCGTATGCGAAATCATAATGTGTAAAGCAGGCTTTACTGTCCCGGACAACCCCGTTAAAAATCCAGCATCTGTCCCTAACTATTTTCTGTTTGTCTTGGAAAATAATCTCTTTGAAATTGTCTATGTTGTGGATCAATGTTACAAGGAAATGTTTGCAGGTTTTTTCCATCTGTCCTGGTGGTGTCAGGATCTGTGGAAATTATAGATTCTGGTAGTCTGCATGTTAATGTACTGCCCTGGTGTTGGTCGGATCCGGGATTGTGGTGGCTCAAGGGGCCCGGATCCGGCTTGGTGGACACTTGGATCCTTGAAAGGGGGGTATTTACAGGGGATAAGTTTGTGACGCCACCTGTGGGTTGCGGTAATAGGAGTACCGCCGCTGCTGTAGGGCGTACCCGGGGCAGATGGAGTGAAGCAGCCTGATGTTAGCCCCTCCACAGCTATGGATGGCCGCGGGCTCAGGGGTGTAGTTGGTGGTGATTAGTTGGGAGCGTAGGGTGCAGGGGGAGCGAGGTACTCACTGTGGGTAGTCGTGGTGCAGGATGAGGATTATAAAGTAGACACATACACTGCAGATAAACCAAGTTCTCTGTATGTCACAATTGCTACAGGGGAGCCCGTCCAGGTGTCCGCTTCCACCGGTGTCACTGGATGGTGCCAGAGCCCTCCTCCGTGCACAATTTTTAGTGTCTGTCTGTGGCCCCTCGGCGTAAAGCGGTTAGGGCCCCGCTATTCTTGTAAAGTGTAGCTGAGCTCTTAGGAGCTGGCTTTTGGGACTTCAGTGGGCTGCTTTTGCCTGGAAAACCCTGTCCCCTGTGTTGTGCTGATGCCTCCAATCCCTGAGCTCTGTGGAAAGGTCCCTGAAGGTTTCCTCTCTCTGCAGGTTAATTCCCAGGACGTTGAATCGGCTCCTGACCTATGGTTCTGTACCCTGTCGTGCTCGGTACCAGTCAGTTTCTTTTGGGCTTGATGGTGCCAACTATCCTCCTAGACTATGTCTGTCGCACCCTTTCCAATGTCACTGCCATCGGTCCCCGACTCCTCTGGTCCCGGACCACCGTCTGTGACCCAACCATGGTCTAGCTCCTCGGGAGCCCACTCTCCCCTGCCTCTCACTCTTTGAGGGCTCTTACTCTTCTCCTTCCTCAACTCTAACTGACTACTTCCCTCCCACCAGTGTGCCTGACCCCTAGGTGAGTGGCCCTATTCCAGCTAGACCAACCCACTGGTGTGTCTGACAGGTCATGATGTGAGGTGTTGATTGGGATTTGTAGTACTGTTGTTAGTGACACCAGTTTGATAAGAACCTGGAACCATGGGGGGGTAAGCCCTGCACCCTAGATAAGGATGCAGTACCCTGTGGCACCCTGATTTACTCAGGGGCGCCACATTCCCCCTTGGTTAAACGCAGCTCCTCCCCGGGCTACAGGACACACAGAGTTTTTTATTAAAATGGAATTAGGAAAAAGGGGTAACATATTAGGCATAACAGTCTTCCTGCACAGGGGAGGCAATTCACTTAAATGTTTCAAACTCACAGAGTCTAACGGTAGAACATTTGGGAACGCTACCAGTTGTAGCGGTAGTCGGGGACTCGGCCTGCTCCGCTGCAGACCCTTCTTGCGACCCGCCACTCAAAACACCTGCACCCCTGGTGCCACCGCTAACCATGGTGTCACACCACCCCGAGTTTCTTGTAGTGTCCGTGGTGACAGCATTGAAGTCCTGATGGTTCAAGAGACAACTCTGGTAGGGACACTAGGTGCAACTATTTACAATAGCACAAGTTTGTGCTGGCTGCTGCCAGTCCTGCAGCCAAGGTCGTTAATACTGAGGAAAGGGTAAAACAGGGTCCATGCACCGGGTGTAACAATTATAAAACTTGCAAATCAGGTTACTTATTCGGGTAATTAGTATTTTCAACATTTTAAAACATTACTTATCATTTTCTAAGCATTAAATAACATAACAACACTGTAATGAGATAGCCAGGTTCCGCTATCATTTTACTATTTTTCCATCTTGCATGACATGCCTGCTAACCTCCAGGGCATACCAGCCCCGCTCTCCACAATGCCGGCAGTACGAAACCAGATCTCCTGGCTTCAGGTTTCGGTCGGGGTGCCCCTTTGGGAGGTGTTCTGCTACATCCCTCCTGGAGACAAACACCCCAGCAGCAAGGCTCGGCTCAGAGATGAATCCCCACCCCTTGATGGGGGTCAAAACGCTCCACCAGGCCTTGGTACCGCGGCCCTCTGACCCGGAATGTAGCCTTTCTCAGGTGCTCCTCTCTATGCATGCGGGTGGCAACCTCTGCCTGACGCTGCTCTCTGGCGGACATCTCCGTAAGCAGCTGCTGGTGCTGTCTCTCCCAGTATGGGTCGTGGATCTCAGATTCCATCTCCCCCAGGGGAACCGGGTGTATTCGGATTCCCCCAGCCCCGGCAGCTACCGGGGAGGCCGCGCTGCAGCGGAACCAGCATGTTGGTGGGCTCCTCATCTGCAGTGGTAACGAGATGAATCGGCTGTTCCACAGCTGGGCCAGCAGCGGCCAGGTGCTCCATACCGAGATACGGGCCCAGGGATGCGGCCGGGGGATGCGGCCGGGTCTAATCTAGCCATGGATGGTACCGGAGGTGTTGTGGTCTGGTCTGGTCTGGTCTGGCCGTGGATGGCATCGGAGGCGTTGCGGCCTGGTCAGGTCTGGCCGGTGGTAGGGCCAGAGGCGTTGCGGCCTGCTCATCTTCCGCGGGGGCTGGAGGCTCCACTGTCGGTGTTGGGGGCAGTGGCTCGGCTATAGCTTCAGCCGAGGGCGGAGTAGGTGGCAAGGCTGTCACGGTAGCTGGGGGCATATCGTGTTCCGTGGCCAGGTAGGCTGGATCAACCAGAACTGGGCGTTTGCCTATCCGCTCCACACTCAGGGCTTCTACATCACGGACCCGCACTGCCGCAGCCACACTCCTCATCTCGATCCTACAGTCATTCAGCAAGAACAGGAACTGCATCTGCATCCTCCTGCAGAGCCACTCTGTCTCCTCTTCGATCCAGGTAGCCATCCCGGGAACGGAACGCTCAAGCAACCAGTCTCTTGGCACCGACATCCTGCTGCTCTCTGTGTTCCAGGAACTTTTTCTGCAGAGTCCTGGTCTCCGCCTTTACATCCTGTTACTTCCAAGGGTGCGAAGCTCCGGCTCCACACCCTTTTGCTGGTGAGGATTGCCCAGTTGTTGTTTTTGGTACCAAAATGGCGGGCAAGATTGCAGCAAAATGGCGGCAATCCAAACGGACAGTCACAGCACAGTTTTGGACAGTTCTAAAAGGCGCACGTCACCCGGTTAATGGGTCCAGTCCTTATCCTGTTCGTGACGCCAGTGTACCACCCCAGTGTTGGTCGGGTTGCTCGGATCCGGGATCGTGGTGGCTCTTGGGGCCCGGACCCGGCTTGGTGGACACTTGGATCCTTGAAAGGGGGTATTTACAGGGGATAAGTTTGTGACGCCACCTGTGGGTTGCAGTAATGGGAGTACCGCCGCTGCTGTAGGGCGTACCCGGGGCAGATGGAGTGAAGCAGCCTGATGTTAGTCCCTCCACAGCTAGGGATGGCCCCGGGCTCAGGGGTTTAATTGGTGGTGATGAGTTGGGAGCGTAGGGTGCAGGGGGAGCGAGGTACTCACTGTGGGTAGTCGTGGTGCAGGATGAGGATTATAAAGTAGACACATACACTGCAGATAAACCAAGTTCTCTGTATGTCACAGTTGCCACAGGGGAGCCCGTCCAGGTGTCGGCTTCCACCGGTGTCACTGGATGGTCCCGGAGCCCTCCTCCGTGCACAATTTTTAGTGTCTGTCTGTGGCCCCTCGGCGTGAAGTGGTTAGGGCCCCGCTACCCTTGTAAAGTGTAGCTGTGCTCTTAGGAGCTGGCACTTGGGACTTCAGTGGCTGCTTTTGGCTGGAAAACCCTGTCCCCCGCATTGTGCTGATGCCCCCAATCTCTGAGCTCTGTGGAAAGGTCCCTGAAGGTTTCCTCTCTGCAGGTTAATTCCCAGGATGTTGAATCGGCTCCTGACCTAGGGTTCTGCACCCCGTCGTGCTCGGTACCGGTCAGTTTCTTTTGGGCTTGATGGGGCCGACAGTTCTCATAGACTATGTCCGTCGCACCCTTTCCAATGTCACTGCAACCAGTCCCCGACTCCTCTGGTACCGGACCACCGTCTGCGACCCAAGCACGGTTTAGCTCCCCGGGAGCTCACTCTCCGCAGCCTCTTACTCTTTGAGGGCTCTTACTCCTCTCCTTCCTCAACCCTGACTGACTCACTTCCCTCCTACCAGTCTACCTGACCCCTAGGTGGGTGACCCTATTCCAGCTAGACCAACCCACTGGTGTGTCTGACAGGTCATGATGTAAGGTTTTGATTGGGATTTGTAGTGCTGTTGTTAGTGATACCGGTTTGATAAGAGCCTAGATCCATGGGGGGTAGGCCCTGCACCCTATATAAGGATGCAGTACCCTGTGGCACCCTGATTTACTCAGGGGCGCCACATTAACTTCTCTGGTGTCTGTGAGCAGGGCAAGGAGACGCAGGCATCGAACCACAGGCTTGGGCAGACTAGCAAGAGTTATTCTCTGTTCTGCTGCTTGTTAATATCTTTGATCACATGCTGTAGAGAAGAAAGTATCGTTTGCTCCCCTTCAACTTGCCTATTTCATTAATGCCACATATAGTTTACCTATACTGACCTGGTGAGGTGTTGTCATTTAGGGCGGCTTTGCACGTTGCGACATCGCACGTGCGATGTCGGTGGGGTCAAATCGAAAGTGACGCACATCCGGCGTCACTTTCGACATCGTACTGTGTAAATGCTAGATGATACGATGAACGAGCGCAAAAGCGTCGTTATCGTATCATTGGTGCATTCTCCGACATTTCCATAATGCCGGTGCTGCGACCGGTACGATGCAGCTCTTCGTTCCTGCGGCAGCACACATAGCTGTGTGTGAAGCCGCAGGAGCGAGGAACATCTCCTTACCTGCCGCCGGCAGCTATACGGAAGAAAAGAGGTGGGCGGGATGTTTACATCCTGCTCATCTCCGCCCCTCCACCGCTATTGGCCGCCTGCCGTGTGACGTCGCTATGATGCTGCACGACCAGCCCCCTGCGGATCGCCGGCCAGGACGACGGTCGCAGGGCAGGTGAGTGCGTGTGAAGCTGGCGTAGCGATAATTTTCGCTACGCCAGCCTTCACAAGATATTGTACCTGCGACGGGGGCGGGGACTATCGCATGCGACATCACAGAATTGGCTTGCGATGTCGCAACGTGCAAAGCCCGCCTTAGACTTACGGGTAGTTGTGTATTATTGCTGTGAGCTGTTGTGGTGTTAACCCTTTTTGCCTTCCTGCTCTTGCTTTTCTCCTTAGTCTCTCACTGTTTATTTCTGTGAGTTCGCAATGTGTCCCGTCTGTCTTAATCTGTGTTTCCATCATATTCCTGCCCCGGGGGAATAACAGATTAGACCTGGTCGGGAGAATAGTAAGGCCCGGGACTCCGGCATCTCTATCTTCAGGGGTAATTCAGAAATTAGGAATAGCTTAGGGTCCCCTAGCGTGAGGCATAGTATAGGGGCCCTCTGTCCCTCATTATCCTGCAGTCACATTGTGACAATCAATCAGATTATTTACTGTGGCACATTCCAGAAAACTGTTGCTAGGAATGGGAGATACGAATTTACGAAAATGTAATTCTTAAGGCCCCGTTACACACTACGATATATCTAACGATATGTCGTCGGGGTCACGTCGTTAGTGACGCACATCTGGCATCATTTGACATATCGTAGCGTGTGACAGCTACGAGCGACTGTGAATGAGCAAAAATACTCACCTTATCGTTGCTCGTTGACACGTCGCTCATTTTCAAAAAATCGATCGTCCTTTTGCGCACCGGCTGTTCATTGTTCCCGAAGCAGCACACATCGCTCCGTGTGACACCCCGAGAACGATGAACTGCAGATTACCTGTGGCCGCCGGCAATGCGGAAGGAGGTGGGTGGGATGTTACGTCCCGCTCATCTCCGCCCTTCCACTTCTATTGGGCGGCCGCTGTGATATGTCGCTGTGACGCCGAACATCCCCCCCCTTCGGGAAGAGGATGTTTGCCACCCACAGCGAGGTCGTTCGGGAAGTACGTGTGACGGGGGTTACTGACTTTGTGCGACACGGGCAACAAATTGCCCGTAGCGCACAAACGATGGGGGCGGGTGCGATCGCACGATAAATCGACGCGTGTAACGGGGCCTTAAGATGTTGAAATTGGAGAACAGATTCAGAATATATTTCACCCTAATTAAATTTTTGATGTTATGGTTTAAAAAAAATGTATTTTCAAGATATCATTAAAAAATAATAATTGGTTTTATTTTTAGCAGATGACTGTATTGGGAGTTCAGATGGAAATCTATTATCTTCAGAATTTATAACCGATGATAAAAGTATCACACATTATACACATGAAGAGCATGCTGTTGTCCCAGATATACCTCCAGTCCTTCCTCGAAAAGCTCTATCATCATTTCATGACCATGGAAAACTTCACACAGGGGAGAAGCCATTTTCATGTTCAGAATGTGGGAAATGTTTTATTCAGAAATCGGAACTTGTTGTGCATCAAAGATATCACACAGGGGAGAAGCCATTTTCATGTTCAGAATCTGGGAAATGTTTTATTCAGAAATCGGATCTTGTTGTGCATCAAAGATCTCACACAGGGGAGAAGCCATTTTCATGTTCAGAGTGTGGGAAATGTTTTATTCATAAATCATACCTTGTTAGACATCAGAAAAATCACACAGGGGAGAAGCCATTTTCATGTCCAGAATGTGGTAAATGTTTTATTCAGAAATCGGAACTTGTTGTGCATCAAAGATATCACACAGGGGAGAAGCCATTTTCATGTTCAGAATGTGGGAAATGTTTTATTCAGAAATCGGATCTTGTTGTGCATCAAAGATCTCACACAGGGGAGAAGCCATTTTCATGTCCAGAATGTGGTAAATGTTTTATTCAGAAATCGGAACTTGTTGTGCATCAAAGATATCACACAGGGGAGAAGCCATTTTCATGTTCAGAATGTGGGAAGTGTTTTATTCGGAAATCAAAACTTGTTATGCATCAAAGATCTCACACAGGGGAGAAGCCATTTTCATGTCCAGAATGTGGTAAATGTTTTATTCAGAAATCGAAACTTGTTGTGCATCAAAGATATCACACAGGGGAGAAGCCATTTTCATGTTCAGAATGTGGGAAATGTTTTATTCAGAAATTCGATCTTGTTGTGCATCAAAGATCTCACACAGGGGAGAAGCCATTTTCATGTTCAGAGTGTGGGAAGTGTTTTATTCGGAAATCAGAACTTGTTGTGCATCAAAGATCTCACACAGGGGAGAAGCCATTTTCATGTTCAGAGTGTGGGAAGTGTTTTATTCGGAAATCAGATCTTGTTGTGCATCAAAGAGGTCACACAGGGGAGAAGCCATTTTCATGTTCAGAATGTGGGAAATGTTTTATTCAGAAATCGGATCTTGTTGTGCATCAAAGATCTCACACAGGGGAGAAGCCATTTTCATGTTCAGAGTGTGGGAAATGTTTTATTCAGAAATCGGATCTTGTTGTGCATCAAAGAGGTCACACAGGGGAGAAGCAATTTTCATGTTCAGAGTGTGGGAAATGTTTTATTCATAAATCATACCTTGTTAGACATCAGAAAAATCACACAGGGGAGAAGCCATTTTCATGTCCAGAATGTGGTAAATGTTTTACTTGGAAATCAGGTCTTGTTTACCATCAAAAAAATCACACAAAATAAACCATTTTTATGTTCTGAATGTGGAAAATGTAATTCTCAGAAATCAGATCTTGTTAAACATGTGAAGAGGCTGCACTGGGAAGGAACCTTTTTCCATGTGAATAATTTAAATATTTAACTGGTAAATCAAGTCTTGCCGACCATCAGAAAACCAACAGAGCAGAGCAGCCATTTTTGTTTTCAGAATTTGCCAAATGTTTTTATCATCAATTAGGTCCTGTTGTCAGATGAGTCACACGGGAGAAGCCATCAGGATTTATTATAATAAAAAGGGTTTTTTCCAAAAGTCGGCTGCAATTCCTTAATTGAGGGAGGAATATAGGGAAAAGAATTCACACAAAAAATGTGGTCATAATGCACTTATGGGGGGGGGGGGATCTGCTGCTGACACTGTTACGGGGATAAAATGTACTAATGTCCACATCCTTGGCCCCTTCCAGGTATATGTGTCTCCCATTCTTGTGTATATGTCCATCCTGGTATATATGTTGCCCATCTTTATCCCATCCTGGTATATATGATCTTCATCCTGGTATATAACCCATAGCAAAAAGTATGGACTCACCTGGCTCGGAGGATGTTCATTCAGTTGTTTTATTTTAGAAAAAAAGCAGATCACAGACATGGCACAAAACTAAAATCATTTCAAATGTCATCTTTCTGGCTTTAAGAAACACTTAAAGAAATTAAGGAAAAAAAATGTGCTAGCCAGTAACAGTTACTTTTTTAGACCGAGCAGGGGTAAAAATTATGGAATCAATCAATTCTGAGGTAAAAATGATGGAATCATGAAAAACAAACAAACTAAAATACACTCCAATACATCACTAGTAGTGTTGAGCGAGTATGCTTGTCACTACTCGGTACTCGCACGAGTATCACTGTACTCGGGCTACTCGGCGGGTACCGAGTAACCTCGCGATACTCGTGCTGTACTCGTGGTCTTCATTCCTGCATGTTGGCGCTCTTTTGAGAGCCAGCCCTTATGCAGGGATTGGCTGGCAGACCACTGCAATTCCACAGCCCTGTTAGTTGTGGAATTGCAGTGATTGGCCGGCCCTCACAGCATGACCGTGCCTTTAGCCCGACACTTCCCCGCTCGGCTAAGCCCCCTCCCGCACTCCACTCCGCATGTATATATATATACACGCATACACACACACGCACGTTTTTTTTTTTACTTTACATTTTTATGGTTTCTACATGCTGCCGGGGGTCATTTCAGAATAATACTCGGGTCTCCCATAGGATAACATTGGGCTCGGTGCTCGGGCCGAGTACACGAGTATCTTGGGATGCTCGGCCCGAGCCTCGCGCACCCGAGCTTTTTGGTACTCGCTCATCACTACTAATCACTAGTATTATTCTGAAATGACCCCCGGCAGCATGAAGAAACCATAAAAATGTAAAGTAAAAAAAAAACGTGCGTGTGTGTGTATGCGTGTATATATATACATGCGGAGTGGAGTGCGGGAGAGGGCTTAGCCGAGCGGGGAAGTGTCGGGCTAAAGGCACGGTCATGCTGTGAGGGCCGGCCAATCACTGCAATTCCACAACTAACAGGGCTGTGGCATTGCAGTGGTCTGCCAGCCAATCCCTGCATGAGGGCTGGCTCTCAAAAGAGCGCCAACATGCAGGAATGAAGACCACGAGTACAGCACGAGTATCGCGAAATTACTCGGTCCCCGCCGAGTAGCCCGAGTACAGTGATACTCGTGCGAGTACCGAGTAGTGACAAGCATACTCGCTCAACACTACTAATCACTAGTATCACCACCTCTGGCTTTTATAACAGCTTGCAGTCTCTGAGGCATGGACTTAATGAGTGACGAACAGTACTCTTTATCAAGTCTGGCTCCAACTTTCTCTGATTGCTGTTGCCAGATCAGCTTTGCAGGTTGGAGCCTTGTCATGGACCATTTTCTTTAACTTCCACCAACGATTTTCAATTGGATTGAGATCTGGACTATTTTCAGACCATATAGAAGGGTTAAACCTGGCTCAACTACCATGAATCAGGTGCTCTGGAGAAAAAGGAAGTCAATATACAAAAATACACACTAATATGAATGATGAAAAGTGCAAATTGGTGCTCAAAAAATATATGTTTTATTTTGGTATATTCATGGAAGACATTGTCCAACGTTTCAACCCTGTGGGTCTTTATCAAGGACTTTTGTCTAATTTTATGAAATACAGAAAAAAAAAGTTATTAAACAAAATAACAGACCGTTACATCAGAAAATCTGCAATGATAAGGCACATGAAAAAGGCAGATGCAAACGAGTAACATCATAGTGATGTAAATAACACTGTAGGATGAGCCTCTTTATAGCAATATTCGCCATATTCCATAGAGGAAATATCTCCTAAATGTGATTGTCAGAAAGCATACATGATATAGATAAGTGTACGAGCGAGGTAAACACACACATACCTATAGATATAAGGAATATTTCACAAGGAGCACTGAAAGGTACCGTATTTTTCGGACTATAAGATGCACCGGACCATAAGACGCACCCTGGTTTTAGAGGCGGAAAATAGGAAAATAAAATTTTAAGCAAAAAAATGTGGTCATGACACACTTATGGGGCGAGGATCTGCTGCTGACACTGTTATGGGGTAATGTCCTGCTCATATACTCCCCAGCCTGCTCATATACTCCCCAGCCTGCTCATATACTCCCCAGCCTGCTCATATACTCCCCATGCTGCTCATATACCCCCATCCTGCTTATACCCTCATCCTGCTCATATACTCTCCATGCTGCTCATAATATACCCTAATCCTGCTATATACCCTCATCCTGCTCCTATACTCCCCATGCTGCTCATAATATACCCTAATCCTGCTATATACCCTCATGCTGCTCATATACTCCCCATGCTGCTATATACCCTCATCCTGCTCATATACTCCCCATAGTGCTCATAATATACCCCTATCCTGCTATATGCCATCATCCTGGTGTATGGCCGCATCCTGTGGCACATAAAAAAAAATAAATAAACGTTCATACTCACCTCACCTCACTCCCTACAGCACCGCTCCTCTTACCGTCTATGTCAGTGGCAGTGCCGCTGAGTGGAGCCGTTCCCGTTCCCCTGCAGCATTGCGATGTCCTCCGGTGGTCTGTGCCGGCAGCTGCGTGTGGACATGTGCGCACAGCGATGACGTCATCGCTGTGCGCGCCGCTAGTCTCCAGTAAGTCAGCTGACCGGCAAAGACAGGAGATCGCGATGCTGCAGGGGAACGGTGAGTAATGTGTACTGATTCACTGCCCCCCGCACTGATGATGATGCGCGGGGAGCAGGGAATACAGCCGCACATGATCACTCCAGGCTGCAGTTGCCAGGGGTGATCATGCGGGTCGACTGTTTATCCCTGCCCATCACCCCGCCCACCTGTCAGTGCCGGCTTCAGCACTGAGAGATGGGCGGGAGGATGGGCGTGCATATTAAATGAGCGGGCCCACGTGGTCACGGCAGGCTGCTATAGCCTGCTCGTGCCCCCGATGACCCGCTCCACCGCAGCACCCTCATTCCCCGCAGCCACAGTCAGACCATAAGACGCACCCCCACTTTCCCCCAAGATGTGGGGGGGAAAAAGTGCATCTTATGGTCCGAAAAATACGGTAATATTTCTCAGAGATCATGGGGTTTCTGAAGGAGAAGACGTCCAAATTAATGTACATGTAGTAACATACTATCGGTAGAGTAGATAAGTCTGTCTGAGGAAAAATATCCATCCTAGCTTAGTGACATGGAGGGTACTCATAGGGGTATGCCTGCAGTTGCCTTTGTTGTATGCATAGGTGTCAATCAGACAGACCAGGTGTGTGGACACCTACGAGAGGGGAAAATATTAGCACAATTAGGTGTCATAGTGACCAAAAAAGAGGGTGGTTAAACTTTGAAAAACATTTTTTTAAAATATAATACCTTGTGCTATGAGTAAATATTCGAAAATATGAGGTATGATATGGGAGGTACATGGTACCTATATCGATATGGGTGGTAAAACAAAAGGAAATTACATAAGTAATATAAGGAGTCCACATCCTGTTAGGGGAAACTCTTGTTGTAGGGGTTGCATACCTGTATCAAAACAGTAAGTAAACCGTCAAGAGTGAGGCTCAGACTACTTGAGGGACAAGAAGAGATGTGTAGATCCAATAAATGGATAGCTGGTTAAGAGGCTACAGAGCAAAGAAGGTAAATGTTTCATTAGTATGTCCACATGACCAAGGAACAAACCAAGGACCATAGTGATTATCATCATGCATGGTTTCATATATACTGGCTAACAGCATGGCTTATGGGGCTGAAAACATTAGAGTAATACATACATAGAAATATAGGAAATGTGGATGCATTAAACATACAATGCTTAATAGAGCATATCCAAATAACGTGCATGAACACATACCTCCCAGTTACAATGAAGTACATGTGGGTCTTTAATAAGGTATAGGCCAATGGCTCTATGGAAAAAGGTACAGGGTAAATGTCAGGCTTGGGGCAAGATCGCAGTGAGGGGGGAGAAGGTGTACATACCTGTCGTGGTTCAGGGAGGTACCAGGGAACGTGTGGAGCCTACCGAGTGGAGCAGTGTGTGGCTATTTATGTGGATGGACACCGCCATGTCGGCGTGTGACGTGCGCTGACGCATGCGTGTTGGGCAGAAACGCCCCGCGCGTGCAACGGGGCACCCTTCGGGGAAGCCCGTTGTAACCGCGCACACACGGCAGGCAGACAGCCCCGCGCATGCGTGTGGGCGGTGGGACAGTGTACCGTAACAGTGCATGCGCATAGGGCAAAGTGCCCCACGCGTGCGCGATGGCAGGAACGCCACTTAAGCGGCACCATGCCACCGCGCACGCGCGGAAGGCAGAGAGCCACGCGCACGCGCGGAAGGCAGAGAGCCACGCACACGCGCGTGAGTAACAGGACAGTGTGTTATGTCAGCGCGTGCGGTGGAATGCCCCACGCATGCGCGATGGAACGGACGTCACATGGGTGGCATGACGTCACCGCGCAAGTGCGGAAGGCAGAGAGTCCCGCGCACGCGTGTGGAAGGTGAAGTGATGTAGGTGATGTGTGATGACGGGGAGACTGCGCACGCGCAGTACAATAAGCAAGGGAGAGGCCGCATAGTGCTGCCACATATCATGTAAAATAAGGCGCTGGGAGGGAAAAACAGGTGGTGACTCAATAGTTATCCGGTACAGATCTATGGTGGAAATATAGTGCAGGCTGGGGTGGCGTGCTCATAGTGAGTCAGGTGAGTCGAGGTGGATCAGGTGACAAAAGGGAAGTTAGATGATGAAAAAAATTGGAGAGTTAATGCATCCATCTACATTCCATAACATAATACAGTGATTACAGATGAGATCAGTACATCAATTGTGTTATTTCAAAGTTGCATGTAACACGATCCATATAAAGTATTAAATGTTAGCATAGTAAATATAGAGAGATCATGATATACCTATAGAAGCACATCATATTCACGATTAAGGCCGTGTGGTTCTAGTGTCCTCAGTGTGTGTATCCAAAAAGCTTCTCTTTGTTTTTGCATTTTGATTCTTTTGCCCCCCTCGCCTCAGTGGTGGTACATGTTCTATAATATGGTAGCGCAGTTGGGCTACCGTATGTCCATGAGTGTCAAAGTGGTGTGGAATAGGGAACAACACCTGTTTACACCTGATGGTAGACTTGTGCTTGTTTATCCTGTCTCGGATATGTTTGGGTTGTCTCCCCAACATATCCAAGACCACATGGGTATTTTATCAGATAGACAACAAATGATGAATCGCAGGTGAGATAGTCATGGATCTGGTAAACCTTCCCAGTGTGTGGGTGAGTGAAGGAATCCCCACGAAAAAGATTGTTGCAGTGCAAGCATGGGAGATTACCCTTCTTGGGAATACCTAGAAAGGTCTGGCATAAACCGGTAGAGACGGGCCCGATGTCTACCCTGACTAAGTTGTTCCTCAAGTTTTTGGGTCTCTTGTGACAGAACAGTGGAGGCACTGAAAATTCAGTTACAGAGGGATAGGAAGCATGCAGCAGTGGCCAATGTTTCGAGACAATGTTCCTCTTTGAAGAATTTCTGAATGCCCTTCAGGGAGCTTGAGCCTGGAGTCACCACTGGTGTGGGGGATGGTGAGGGTGATGTTCTTTTAGGGGTACTTCACACACAGCGAGATCGCTAACGAGATCGCTACTGAGTCACGGTTTTGTGGCGCAGCAGTGGCCTCATTAGCGATCTCGCTCTGTGTGACACTGAGCAGCGATCTGGCCCCTGCTGTGAGATCGCTGCTCGTTACACACAGAACTGGGTCATTTTTTGGTCTTTGCTCTCCCGCTGATAAGCACACATCGCTGTGTGTGACAGCAAGAGAGCAAAGATCTGAATGTGCAGGGAGTCGGCGTCTGGCAGCCTGCAGTAAGCTGTAACTAAGGTAAAAATCGGGTAACCAAGGTGGTTACCCGATATTTACCTTCGTTACCAGCGTCTGCAGCTCTCACGCTGCCAGTGCCGGCTCCCTGCATGCATAGCCGGATTACACATCGGATAAATTGGCAAAGGTTTGCTTATTAACCCGATATGTACTGTGGCTACGAGTGCAGGGAGCCAGCGCTAAGCGGTGTGCGCTGGTAACCAAGGTAAATATCGGGTAACCATACCCGATGTTTACCGTGGTTACCAGTGTCCGCAGCTTCCAGACGCCGGCTCCCTGCAAGCGCAGCGTCGCTTGCACGTCGCTGGGGGCTGGTCACTGGTCGCTGGTGAGATCTGCCTGTTTGACAGCTCACCAGCGACCATGTAGCGACGCAGCAGCGATCATGACCAGGTCAGATCGCTGGTGGGATCGCTGCTGCGTCGCTAAAGTGTGACGGTACCCTAAGCTTTGATAAGTCTGATAATGACCTGACTACTTCTTTCGCTTCAACCTCTGATAGCAATCTGGATACCTCTATATCATCTACTGATATTCCTGTTATGATAACGAGATCTAAATCTCATCATAAAACCAATTACAAGAACAAGAATGCTCATTACTCGCAATATAAAAATGTGCCAAAAAACGACAAAGGCGGGCTGGGAGGAAACATAAAAAATATTCTAAATTAAATACCGACTCCCCAGATGTACCTGTTTGGAACTTGTCCAGCTATGTTCTTTCATCAGATCAGATCTCCCTACTCAGTAAAGGACTGGGGTTTTCCCCAAACACGAATTTCGAGATGTTCCACACAATATTGGATCTCAATAAATTTGCGAGAAACATGACATTAAAATGTCATTTTTCTCAACAAACGGATACCTCTACATCAAAAACATCTACCCTGGACACAATGCCTCCAGAACCTGCCTTTCCTCTCTTTCAAGAACAGAAAGCATTAATGGACCTTAGATTGTTGCAAACTGGTTTTGATAAAGATATTAATGTTCATGATATCAAGTCACATATTAATTTGTCTAACCCAAATTACTATCCTATACAGTCACGTCCCCACATATTGGATACCTTTCAGGAACTGGTGGTACAGGAGTTGACAGAGTTGAGCAGGACGTTCGCCCCCTGTAAAGACAACCTCACACCAGGTAAGAGAGTGGCGCTGTCTAAATTAAAAAATAATTTGGATCTAACTATAAGACAAGCGGATAAGGGGGGAGCGATTGTCCTGCTCGATTCTGGCTTATATAAAAAACTAAATTTACAAGATCTCCAGGACTTGGATACATATATTGAGTTAAAAACCAATCCTACTGACCACTTCAACAGCCTCTTATTGAGGCTGCTGGAAGAGGGAATCAGTACTGGTGCTATTGACGAAAAAACTAAAGAATACCTGTATGTCCCATGCCTTGTGATACCCATTTACCATTCACTACGCAAAATACATAAAAACATCCCCCCCCCCCTCAGGCCCATTGTCTCTGGCATTGGGTCTTTGGGGGAAAAATTGGGAGGATGGGTAGATCAATTCCTACAACCCCTGACTTTTGCTATCCCAGGGTTCATGAAAGACACCAAAGAAATAGTAAAAGCGTTAGACAACTTTGAATGGAAAGAACACTATTTGTGGGTATCATGTGATGTGATTTCGTTGTATCCATCAATACCACATAATGTTGCCATCAAGTGTCTGGAACAGCACCTTGACAGATTTAGTGGATACTCAACAGTGTTGAAAGATTTTCTGGTGACTGCGGTGCAATTCCTCTTGGTACATAATTATTTTTTATTTGATGACAAATTTTTCTTACAGCGAAGGGGAGTCAGCATGGGAGCTCGCTTCTCCCCCTCGCTAGCAAATATTGTGATGGCGAGGTGGGAGGAGGAGTTCTTGTTTGGTGACGCCAACCCTTTCAGCAGCAGCATCCATTGGTATGGCAGATATCTGGATGACTTGCTGCTGATATGGGTTGGTGCACCGAACGGGATTCTTGATTTTACCAACTATATCAACTCCAATGATTTCAACTTAAAATTTACAACAGACTCACACCCCATAAAACATAATTTTTTGGATATTACACCAACAGTGGGAAAACATAATCAATTAATTATTACACCATATAGAAAACCCACAGCCTGTAACTCCATCCTAACTGCTGACTCCTGCCACACATCACATCACATACAATAAGGAATATCCCTATAGGGGAATTGATCCGTACCAAGAGGAATTGCACTGCCCACACAGACTATCTTATTGAGGAGGATAGGGTCTGTACCAGACTAAGAAACAGAGGATATAAAAATTGGACACTGAACAGAGCAAAACACATTGTGGACAAAATGGACAGACAAGATCTTCTAGTAAAAAAAACGCAGATCACCAACTGACATGCATACTAGTAGTGGGGTTAAATTTATAACAAACTTTAGTAACCAGTTCTCACAAATTACTAGTATAGTGAAAAATTTTTACCAATTCTTGATGAGGATGCCAAACTAAAAAATATAACGAAAAAAGGTATTAAATTTATTGCTAGGAAAGCTCCCACACTAAACAACTTACTATCTCCCAGCCTATTCATTAATCATGATAAAAAAAACACATTTGAACACCACCTGGTTGGATTTAAAAGGTTACTTCAAATGTGGAGCCACAAAATGTAAGGCATGTCTCCATGCATTGAAAAGCCGCACCTTCAAATCTTTAAAAAATTTGAGAGAATATAAAGTTAATGATTTTATAAATTGCAACACAGACCATGTAGTTTACCTTATCACCTGTAATAAATGTAATATTCAGTATATGGGATGCACTACGGGCCCATTGAAAAATAGAATACGGCGCCACCTATCTGACTCAGTTAATCCCCTGGCTACACCTATATCAGCAGTCTCGAGACATTTTCAAAATGTACATGGAGGAGACCTCCAAAGCTTTCAATTTATGGGGATTGAGAGGGTTCATAGACCAAATCGAGGGGGAGATTATAGGAGAAAGCTGCTGAACAGGGAAACATATTGGATCCTTACTTTGGAATGTAGATATCCTTTTGCAATGAATAATCGCCAGGATCTCATTCTCCATTATTGACGACTCTCTCCTGTATCCCCCCCCCTCTCTCTCTTCCCTCTTTCCCCCCCCCCTTCCCCCTCCCATATTTTCTAATCCATCTTACTTCATGTGTTGATTTTGTTAGCCCTATAGGGGGATCAAAGACTATTCCCTTTATACCAATGCTGGAAATACTATATACACTTTAATAGACAGATTTAAGTAGAGAACATGATCTGTCGGATTAAAATTACTCTTTATAATTTATATTAAAATAATCTTATATTATTAAAGAAAAATTTATAATCTCGTATTGCTTCTGTGTCGCCCTGGACAAGCCAGGGGACACAGGTAACAACACACACACACACCCACCCCCAGCAGGTCACAGCAGACATCCCCAAAGTGACCTGCTTTCTGCCTCGGGCTCAGACTGACACAGCAGGTGGGCGTAATCAGGAGATGGGGACGCCCACCGAGGAGTGAGCTGGCCGGAGGCAGGGAACAAGCGAGTCAAGTCCTAGGAGAGGAAGAGAGAAGGTCTGCAGAGAGGCAGACATAGCCAGGGGCCTAGGTTGGAGCCTAGGGCCTCGTACAGAGAGTCCGGCAGACGCTAGGTGCCGTCTGCAGGGAGCCGGGGAGACAGCTGGTGGAACCGCAGGTAGCCGGGGCTGGGCAGTGGCCCCCCGGTACTGAATCGGGGAGCCAGCTGGAAGCCGGAGTGCAGGAGAAGGGTGCACGGAAGTGGAAGAAGGGACTTACACCACCAAACTGGGTCAGGGGATAAACAACAACCGCAGCCGTCTGTGGGTACCCGTCCATCCAGCCGAGTGTTTACTAAGAACTGTGTCCTGATTTCTGGCTGAGTGAGTACCACAGTGCCGCAAGGCACAGCGCTGCCCCCGCGTCCCTGCGCCCACCAGGCCCTGCACCTCCCAAGCCATCACTGGGCCCCGGGATCACCAACCCCTACCCACGGAGGGGCAACACAACAACTGGCTGCTCCACATCATCACTCCCGGGATCCCCATATCGAGCAGCGGTGGTGCTAACAAATCACCACAACCGTGGGTGGCGTCACGGACAATATACCTTATCCCAAAAACCCAACCCCCTTTCACTCACGGGCGAGGAGCGCCGCTCAAGACCCCCAGGATCCGGCCCACCGCTCGAGCCACCACTGAGCAGCAGCAGCCGGACCCGAGCAGTGGGGGTGAGCGCAGTGCTGACACCCTCTCCCCCGCCCGCGACACTTCTATATATTACATGTAGCTTTTTTGCCCCAAGTGAATTTTCTAGCTTGTATTTATGGGAATCATCCCATGATCTTATAATATCTTGTGTTACACGATAACAAATTTGTGTGACTTAAAGGACAGACCGCAATTAACAACGCGATCTGCTTTTATCTCTTATAATCTATATTCATGTAACACTAAAATGTTATAAAAACCTATGGTCTAATATTGCCCCTGTTCATTTGATGCGGCTTTTCCTTGTATGAATCTTTAAGATTCGATCTGTGGGAATCATTCCATGTGCCTGATAGTGTCTTTCATGTTTCAGTCTGGGACCACTTTGGAGTCGCATTCCTGATAAACCGCTATTAACTTATAAATTCCAGTGCACTCTTACAAGGTTTTCTCTTCACCCCTTTGCGACTTAGCTATTTTTCCGTGTATAAACACACCACGATCTCATTTATCCTTCCTGTGTGAACTTAGTCTTCTCTCTTAAATGTACTGTGGGTGCATGTGTTTTTAGTATGGATCTGCGTTACTTTTTGATCGCATCATATGTATCCATCCAAATAGTGATTACTCATATTGGGTTTATTTGGCATATCATAAATAGATATTAAGAGATTAAATATTACAACTTATATTAAGACTCTGTTATATTAACTACCTCAATCATATATCTACACTCATATGAATCATATAATTAAAATCTATAAAACCCATATGAATTCATGAATATTCATATCTATGTATTTATTTTTGATTTATACTATGGAATGAATATGTCTATTGAGAAAAAAACAGAACCGCAGACCCATACATATATTATCCCATATTCCTTTATGGATAATTTTTAATCAATTTATTTCTCTAGTTTCAGTTGTTGAATTGTATATTTTTACATTTGTGCCTCTTTATTCTATCATGCCATCATATTGGCAGGGATTCTTTGCAGCAACACACACATGCTGTTGATTAGTATGAGTGTGTGTGTGTCTCCTTTAAAACA
Organism: Anomaloglossus baeobatrachus; assembly: GCF_048569485.1. Taxonomy (NCBI): domain Eukaryota; kingdom Metazoa; phylum Chordata; class Amphibia; order Anura; family Aromobatidae; genus Anomaloglossus; species Anomaloglossus baeobatrachus. The sequence continues at coordinate 577,342,726 of NC_134357.1, read as the reverse complement.
ACTGATTTCCCATTCCTCATTTGAACAAGATTAAGACTATGTGTCGAAACGCGTAGTTCTACGAGGCATACCCCCCCTGCAATTTTACAGCCACACCACTGTATTTTAACTATTTTTGCAAACAAATTTGGATTTTTTAATATACCCCAAGGATCGCGCTGGATTTCCTTCCTTTCAATATGATTCCAGGACACTCAGCAGCAGATCTTTCCGTGCGCTGAATCTGAATGGGGAGCGGTGTTTGTCTTGTAACGGTGAGATGAAATCTTCACTCTCTTTTGCACGTATAAAGAAATAGTGTTACTACACCACACATATATAAATATATAGCTATATACGCAGCTTACCGTACAGAGTTTGTTGTAAATTAGCTCCGCTTGTTCCTGCACTAGTATTAGCATCAGCAACCCCATCTGGAGTCGCGTCAGCGGCAGCACCACCATTTATAGCACGCAAAAACGCATCGGAAACACTGCAGTCCATAAACTCATCTTAAACGAGAAAGAGATAAATATAAAAATAGTATACAAAACAATTTTTCAACCAGAATGATTTAACATTTACAGCTATATTCAGAATAATACATACCCAATTGTTGGGCATCGGGAAGGCTATCATCGAATTGATCCGCAGAATATTGTACTTCCATCTAAAATATTAAGCCTGTGTGAATTTTCCATGGCAATTGATACAAATCTATAACATTGACAACTATACTTTATATACTATATAATAAATATTTATATATCTATAACTATTAGTGATGAGCGAGTATGCTTGTTACTACTCGGTACTCGCACGAGTATCACTGTACTCGGGCTACTCGGCGGGGACCGAGTAATCTCGCGATACTCGTGCTGTACTCGTGGTCTTCATGTTGGCGCTCTTTTTAGAGCCAGCCCTTATGCAGGGATTGGCTGGCAGACCACTGCAATGCCACAGCCCTGTTGTGGAATTGCAGTGATTGGCCGGCCCTCACAGAATGACCGTGCCTTTAGCCCGACACTTCCCCGCTCGGCTACGGCCCCTCCCGCACTCCACTCCTCGTGTATATATATATGCACGCTTACACACACACGCACGTTTTTTTTTTTAATTTACAGTTTTATGGTTTCTACATGCTGCCGATGGTCATTTCACAAAAATACTCGGGTCTCCCATAGGATAACATTGGGCTCGGTGCTCGGGCCGAGTACACGAGTATCTTGGTATGCTCGGCCCGAGCCTCGAGCACCCGAGCTTTTTAGTACTCGCTCATCACTAATAACTATGAATGTTGTACCTATGAAATAGATTAGACAGTTGGATAGATTAAATAGAAGCAAAGGCTGTTCTACATCATCACAATTATCACCAATTACATAACTAGTGTAATGTTAAATGCACCAAACACCAAATTACTAGAAACCATACTATGGCATGACAATTAAATAATGTAGGATAACACTAAGGCTGTGTTCACACATGCGTTATTTACCTGCGTTTTTGCTGCAGAAATTTCTTGAGAAATTCTTGTAATCTTTCTGCAGACATTCCCCAGCCAAACCTATGGCAAAAAAAATTAGCTGTGCGCACACTGCGTTTTTTTCTTAAGAAAATTCTTTCAGTAGATTTTCTTAAGAAAAAGAATGAGCGTGTCCCTTCTTTTCTGCAGCTAACTGCATTAGTTACCATAGATAATGGCACAATAACGCAGGGAGCAACCAGCGGTAAAAATGCACCAAATACGCACCAAATCGCGGTAAAAACGCAGGTGCGCTAATCCTTCACTCTCAAGAAATTTTCTTAAGAAAAATCCTTTTTCTAGTGTGCACTTAGCCTAAGGCTGTGTTCACACACTGCGTTTTTTACCTGCATTTTTGGTGCGTTTTTGCTGCAGAAATTTCTTGAGAAATTCTTGTAACCTTTCTGCAGACATTCCCCAGCCAAACCTATGGCAAAAAAAATTAGCTGTGCGCACACTGCGTTTTTTTCTTAAGTGTGAGACTGTGACCGGGGTTATCTATGACGGCCGGTATGTCTCGCCCAGGTTGTGCTCACTCCATGATAGAAAGTAAATCCACTATAGGGTTAATGCTGTTTCCCTACAGGCTTAAGGAAGGGTTAAAAGGAAACAGGAACGAGGGCAGGTGTGCCGGGTGTGAGGGAGTGAACAGAACTCCCTGAGTTTTCTGCTGGAGAGGCACATGTATTGTGTTATGGACTTTTGTTTGGACATTAAAACCGTGTGCTGTGAACCTTAATGCCTGGATCCCGTGTCTTCTGCTGCGCAGCCGACCGTGCTACCTCACATATGGTGGAGAATCGGCGGGCATGACAGCCGGTGAGGTGTAGCATCCATCCCTGGTGACCCAGCTGCGCATGTCCTGGATTCGAGCGGCTATACTACAGCCCAAACCCGGCGACGGCATGGAGGACATACTAAAGCATTTGGCTCAGGCTAATGTACAGCAGCAACAGACCAATGCACACCTGCTCCAATCCTTGCAAGTGCAGGAAAAAAAACTCCAAGAACAGTTGGATCAGGCCAATGCACGTCAGCAGCAATCCTTGCAAGTGCAGGTCAAAATGCACCAAGAACAGATGGAGCAGGCCAATGCACGTCAGCAGCAATCCTTGCAAGTGCAGGACAAAAGGCACCAAGAACAGATGGAGCAGGCCAATGCACGTCAGCAGCAAGCCTTGCAATTGCAGGAAAAAAGGCACCAAGAACAGATGGTTCTCCTGGCCAAGTCGATCCGTGCCGGACCGGCAGCAACAACCCCGGGACCGGGTGACGACGGCAGCGTCCGGAAAGCGGTGAGACAAGCGTTTCAAAAGATGACCCCGGGTGATGATGTGGAAGCGTTCCTGGCGGTGTTTGAGCGGGTGGCCGAGCGGGAAAAGCTGCCGACCCCGCAGTGGGCTGAGGTATTGTCGCCCTATCTGACGGGGGAACCCCAAAAAGCATACCTGGACCTCTGTGCCGAGGACGCCATTGACTATGTGACCCTGAAAGCCGAAATACTGGCTCGGTTGGGGGTGAATACCTATGTACGGGCTCAGCGGGTAAATCAGTGGTTCTATGAGGAAGCCAAACCCGTACGCTCCCAGGCCTATGACTTGTTGCATCTTGTAAAAAAGTGGTTGCAGCCTGACACTCTGAGCCCGGCGCAAATGGTGGAAAGGGTAGTAGTGGATCGTTTTGTGCGCACTTTACCCGTCACCGTTCAACGGTGGGTCGGACAGGGTGACCCGAGTACCCTGGACCAATTAGTGTCCCTGGTAGAGCGGCATGTGGCTACGCAGGACTTGATACGGGACACTGAGACTTTGCGTACCGCCCGTCGGTCCGGCCCCTCCAAGCCTAGGGCCAAGGACCCACCGCTGACAACGGTACAGGAGTCCCCTACCGTCCCGTCTGAGGCCGCGGCCGCCATTCCTGAGGTCCGGAAGGTTCTGTACCCTAAACGACAACCCGTCAAGGGGGTTTCCGTCCCCATTAGATGTTGGCGGTGCCAGCGGGTGGGACATATGGAAGCCCAGTGTCCACTCACCACGGAGCCCATGGATTGTGGGGTTACCCGGCGGGGTTCAATGTATGCTCAGGTGGTGTGTACCGCTGACCTGGTCTCCCCAGAGACAGAGCCCCACTTGTGCCAAATACAGGTGAATGGATGTCCGGTTACAGGATTGTTGGATTCCGGAAGCTTAGTGACCCTTGTGCGATCCACCTTGAGAGCTAAAGTAAAGGCCACAGGACGCACCGTGGGGGTGGTTTGCGTACATGGGGACCGCCGCGACTATCCCACGGGGATTGTCACCATCACAGCACCTTGCGGTCAGGTGCAACATGAGGTGGGACTTCTTAACACTCTTCCTTATGACGTGATCCTAGGAAGGGATCTGCCCTATTTTTGGACTTTATGGAGGGGACCCCCTAAGTCCCCTCAGATATTGGTCGGTCCGGGACCTGAGCCCTACAATCCTGAATCCGGGACACCTGCCGTAGGGGTCACCATGATAGGGACAGAGTGTGAACCCGATAGGTCGCCCCTAGAGGTATTGGCAGGAGAGGCTGAGACGGTCGAGCCCATCCCGGAGTTGGAGGCGTGCCCGGATACGTTTGGGACAGCCCAACTCCAGGACCCTACGTTAATACATGCCCGGAGTCGGGTGACAGTAGTTGACGGGGTGGCACAGCTGCCCAGTGCCCAGGTAAGGTACCCCCATTTCGCTCTTAAGCAGGATTTACTCTACCGGGTAGATGAAATACGGGGCGTAGGGGTAGAACAGTTGGTGGTGCCCCAGCCGCATCGCCGGCGGGTCCTCGACTTGGCTCATAAACACCTGATGAGTGGCCACCTAGGGGTCAAGAAAACGCAGGAGCGAATATTGCAAAGGTTCTATTGGCCCGGGGTCTTTGGGGAGGTAAAACGGTTCTGCGAAACCTGCCCGGAGTGTCAGCTTACTGCACCCCTGACCCATTTTCGCAGTCCGTTGGTACCGTTACCCATTATAGAAGTCCCTTTTGAACGGATAGGGATGGATCTGGTGGGGCCCCTCGTAAAGTCCGCTCGAGGGCACCAACACATCCTAGTGATCGTTGACTATGCCACCCGGTATCCCGAGGCGATACCTCTCAGACATACTGCAGCAAAGCTTATAGCTCGGGAGTTGTTTGCTGTGTTCTGCCGGGTGGGATTGCCCAAGGAGATCCTTACGGATCAGGGGACCCCATTCATGTCTAAAGTGACCAAAGAGCTATGCCGGCTACTCCAGATCAAGCAGTTGCGTACGTCTGTGTATCATCCGCAAACGGACGGTTTAGTCGAGCGTTTCAATAAAACCCTGAAAACCATGCTAAGAAGGGTGATTTCAAAAGACGGGAAAGACTGGGATATGATGCTTCCCTATTTGATGTTTGCCATACGAGAGGTGCCACAGGCATCCACGGGGTTTTCGCCTTTTGAATTGTTATACGGGCGACATCCCCGGGGATTGTTGGACCTGGCAAAGGAAACATGGGAACAAGAGCCCACCCCCCATAAAAGTGTGATTGAACACATTTTGGGTATGCAGAACCGCATAAGCGCGGTCATGCCAATTGTGAAGGAGCACTTACAGGAGGCTCAGGCCGCGCAAAGCGGCCGCTACAATAGACAAGCCACCGTGCGGACCTTTAAACCCGGGGATCGGGTGTTGGTATTGATCCCCACGGCGGAGAGCAAATTCCTGGCTCAGTGGCAAGGCCCCTACGAGATAAAGGAAAGAGTAGGGGTGGTTAACTATAAAGTATTGCAGCCCGGTAGGCGGAAACCTGAACAAATATACCATGTCAACCTATTAAAACCTTGGCAGGAACGGGAAAGCCTGATGGCTGTTTTTTCCCCACCTCCCTCCTCTTCGGGTCGTTCACATCCGGCTCCAGCGACCTCCGGAGAGGACGAACCGGAAGTAAGGATTGGAGAAGCCCTCACCAAGCAACAGAGGCGAGAGGCCAGACGGTTGGTTCAGCAGAACCCCGATGTCTTCTCCGAGCTGCCCGGTAGGACCAGTCTGATACGACATGATATTGTCACCGAGCCCCACCTGAAGGTACGCCTGAAGTCATACCGGGTACCGGAGGCTCGACGACAAGCCATATCGGAGGAAGTAAAGACAATGTTACGCCTGGGGGTCATCGAAAAATCCCGGAGTGAATGGGCTAGTCCGATTGTCCTAATACCAAAACCCGATGGCTCCTTAAGGTTCTGCAATGACTTTAGGAGATTGAACGAAATATCCAAGTTCGATCTCTACCCCATGCCCCGGGTGGATGAGCTGATTGATAGGCTGGGACAGGCGCGATATTTTACCACGCTCGACCTGACCAAAGGGTACTGGCAGGTGCCACTAACTGAGTCCGCCAAGGAGAAAACCGCTTTTGTTACGCCGGAGGGTCTCTTCCACTATGTTGTCTTGCCTTTTGGGTTACATGGCGCTCCGGCCACGTTCCAGAGGTTGATGGACTTAGTGCTGGAACCCCACCAGGCGTATGCATCAGCGTACCTGGATGACATCATTATTTACAGCTCCGATTGGCAGACCCACTTGGAACAGGTACAAGCGGTGGTGGACGCGCTTCGAACAGCCGGATTGACAGCCAATCCCAAGAAATGTGCATTGGGACTCACGGAAGCCCGCTACTTGGGCTACGTGATAGGCCAAGGAGTGATTAAGCCCCAAATTAACAAGGTTGAGGCGATCCAGAAGTGGCCTAGACCCCTGACCACGAAGCAGGTTAGGGCCTTCCTGGGTATCGTGGGGTACTACAGGAGGTTTGTAAAGGATTTTGCGGGACTATCAGCCCCCTTGACGGACCTTCTCAAAGGCAAGAAGTCCGTCATGGTGCGGTGGACTCCGCAGGCCGAGGACTCCTTCCGGGCCCTGAAGGAGGTCCTGTGCGGACAGCCCGTTCTGGTCAACCCTGATTTCCGGAAGGAGTTCATTGTACAGACTGACGCCTCGGAGGTCGGCCTGGGGGCAGTGCTGTCTCAGGTGGTTCAGGGGGAGGAACACCCCGTCACCTTCTTGAGTAGGAAGCTCACCCCTCCCGAGCGGAATTATAGCGTAGTGGAGAAGGAGTGCCTGGCGATCAAGTGGGCCTTGGAGTCCCTACGCTATTACCTGCTGGGACGGCAGTTTCGCTTGGTGACGGATCACTCTCCACTGGTCTGGATGAGGTCCGCCAAGGAACGGAATGCCCGGGTTACCCGGTGGTTCCTTTCTCTGCAGAACTTCCGGTTTACGGTTGAACACCGGGCCGGTAGGTTGCAGGGCAACGCCGATGCCTTGTCCCGCGGCCCGTGTTTGATGGCTGGAGTTCAACCCCGCACGCTTGAACTGAGGGGGGGGGTATGTGAGACTGTGACCGGGGTTATCTATGACGGCCGGTATGTCTCGCCCAGGTTGTGCTCACTCCATGATAGAAAGTAAATCCACTATAGGGTTAATGCTGTTTCCCTACAGGCTTAAGGAAGGGTTAAAAGGAAACAGGAACGAGGGCAGGTGTGCCGGGTGTGAGGGAGTGAACAGAACTCCCTGAGTTTTCTGCTGGAGAGGCACATGTATTGTGTTATGGACTTTTGTTTGGACATTAAAACCGTGTGCTGTGAACCTTAATGCCTGGATCCCGTGTCTTCTGCTGCGCAGCCGACCGTGCTACCTCACATAAGAAAATTCTTTCAGTAGATTTTCTTAAGAAAAAGAATGAGCGTGTCCCTTCTTTTCTGCAGCTAACTGCGTTATTTGCCATCGATAATTGGCACAATAACGCAGGGAGCAACCAGCGGTAAAAACGCACCAAAAACGCACCAAATCGTGGTAAAAATGCAGTTGCGTTTTTGGTGCGTTTTTAACGCAGGTGCGCTAATCCTTCACTCAAGAAATTTTCTTAAGAAACATCCTTTTTCTAGTGTGCACATAGCCTAACACACACAGACAGTATAAACAATTGTGCAGATTAAAAGAGAACAGCTATTAACTACCATATTCAATATTTGACTAAATTATAAAATAAACTACATTCTACCGTCTAAGAATTACTTATACTACTGTTATAAATACTGTTACATTAAACTTAACCGTTATTAAACTCGCAACTTATTAGGACTAGTGAGGCCAAGTGGGTACAATATTAAACACACACACACAATAAACATTAGCCCAAATTAAAAAGAACAGCTATTAACTAATGTTTAAAATACACGCCTAACTTATAAAATAAACTACAGGCTATTCCATAACAAATACTTCTATTACTGCTATAAATATAAATAGTGTTATATTAAACATAGGCGCTATAGAAGACACAGACATCTAGACGTAATAAGAACAAATGCTTACAATATTAAACGTTAAAAGTTAAATAACTTAATACTCACTTTTTAGGTTTGATGCTTTCTGCTTTCTTTTGTCAGCTAGTGTTTTTCCTGCAAGGCTGTTTGGCTAGTGTTAGTCAAGGACTGTAAATATACAGTTTCCAGCAGAGTACACACCCTCTGTATACGCCCATAAGAACAACCTGTAACGCCCAATTACACTACTTCACACTATCACAACTTAATAAAAAGATGTTGCTAGTCTATAAAAAGATATAAAATGGTAATGAAATGCTAGCAAAGCGCAATAATGAGATATCAAAGTTAATAAAATGATATTAAAGCCTATAACATTTATGCCGCTTAATTTCTCATAGAGAGAATCAGGTCTTAAAGTCCACCACAGCAGTTTTATTTATTCAGTCATGAAATATTTATATTAAAAACACTCTTTTAATATCATTTATACTGTTGAATTTCTGATAGAAACATTCGGCTCTTGATTCACATTACACCAATCTTATTTATTGAATCATGTTTTCTTGCCGTTGTGAAAAAATATTACAAAAACAGTATTTTAATCCTAAAAATGCTGGTTCCTTTGGCGGTACTGAAAGTTTATTCCGTGTAGCACGCAATCATCGTATTAAAAAGACAGAGGTGCTTAATTGGCTGAATAATCAAGATACATATATTTTACACAAGCCAGTGAGAAAAAGATTTTTAACAAATAAAGTTATCGTGTCAGATGTTGATACACAATGGCAAGCTGACCTTGTCAGCATGATCGATCATTCCCGTGAAAATGATTGAATAAGATATATTCTTACAGTGATAGATATCTTATCAAAATTTGCGTGGTGTGTGGCCTTGCCAAACAAGAACGGAACAACTGTTGCCAGATCACTCGAATTAATATTTGAAAATGATCAACGCATACCAAAGAAATTACAGATGGATCGGGGCAGAGAATTTATGAATAACGCTGTGAAACGTGTGTGTAAAATATATAATATTCATCTTTTTTTTACTAACAATATTGTAAAGGCAGCCTTGGTGGAGCGATTTAATCGAACATTGAAATCGAAAATGTGGCGTTATTTTACGAAACATAATACCTTTAGGTATATTGATTTTTTACCTGATTTGGTATATAGCTATAATCATTCGTATCACACAGCAATTCGTTGTAGACCCGTTGATGTGACCAAACATAACTCGTTACAAATCTGGAGAAATATTTACGCTTCTAGTAATGCTGCTAAGCCTATTAAACCTTCTTTAAAAATTGGCCATCATGTAAGAGTGTCACGCTATAAAAGCATTTTCACTAAGGGTTATGAACAAACGTACACCAATGAGATATTTGTTATTACATCCATCAACGTCAAATTTCAAAACCCTCTCTATAAAATTGTTGATTTGAGTGGAGAAGATGTACAGGGCTCGTTTTATAAAGAAGAGCTGCAAAAAATAGCTGTGGATGAGAATCGCATCTACAGAATTGAAAAGATTTTAAGAAAAAAGCGTATTAGCGGGTCAATGTATTGTCTAGTGAAATGGATGGGATATCCTTCAAAGTTTAACAGTTGAATTAAAGAAGATCAGCTGACGGACATCTAAATCATGGAGGAGGGATCATTTTATATAACATTACCGAGCAATGCATCTTCTAAAATATACCCTGAGAACACAATATCAACTTATACCACCAAAAGTGGCAAAGCCTGTACACCTTTCTGGACCCTTTGAAGTTGCGCTCACTGAGATTCAATACCCGCATACATGGTATACGTTTGAGCAGAATGATGGAAATTTCTTTATAGGGAAGCGTGGTGAAATTTTGAAGGCGTTTTATGTGAAACCGGGATTTTATTCAAACATCGGTGAACTCATAAGAGCCATTAATGGACGTGTTAATGCATTGAAGGTGGCACCCGATGGTTTTAAACTACGATACGACGATGTGAAGAGAACTGTTACCATGTCGGATTCACCGACTATACATTTTGCACCAGGGCAGAAACTCTCGCATATTTTAGGACTACCACCCTATATTGAGGCCTCTGTAGATAATGCACATCTGGAAAGGAAAAAGACGTATGCAGATATAAAAGATGGCTTTTATACATTATATGTGTACACAGATATAATACAACATCAGCTTGTGGGGCATAGTTATGTTCAACTTCTGAGAACCGCTCAAGTAACAGGAAAGAGTGGTGAACTAACCACTTTCCACTACACAAGGCCTGATTATGTACCTCTATGCAAGCAACATTTTGATTCTGTAACAATCTCTATATTATCAGATCAGGGTGTACCTGTTAAATTCAAATACGGCAAGGTTATTATTCGATTACACTTTTGACCACGAAGGTGTTGACACAGAAAAATGGTGTCTCAGAGGGTATATGGCGACCCCGCCATCTATGCCAGATATTACATTGCACAGTCGGGTCATGGATTAGAGGGTTTTCGCGGTGATGAGTACATGTATGGTGCCGGCCTTGCCGGAATTTTTAGAGGTCTTTTTAGAAGAGCCGTACCATTATTCAGGAGAGGACTGGAAATAGTAAAGCCTCATGTGAAGACTGCGGTCAAAAACATTGCTAAAGATGCATCCCTCTCATCAGCCGTAATGAATCAAATAAACACTCCGCCGCAGGAGGGCTCCGGCATAGTTTATGTTGCTAAAAAACAACAAAAAAGAAAAAAGATGTGTGCACTATTCACAGCCCCCAATGCTCATGAATAAAAAACCTACCAAGAGACAAAATCGTCAGAAAAGAGTAAGACGCTCTGTGGACGACATCTTCTAATCAACTATAATGGCTTTCATACACGATGCTTCTGTAGAGTGCGCAAAATCTGAGCTGGATATTTTTGACCTCCCTCCAACACAAACAAGTATTGAGAAATCGCTTTTTGTAGACGTTCAGCCTATTGCGGCTCTGTCGGACAATGCCCCCCTGGAATTTTTCATATCGGGAAGTGGCGAATATTATTATGATCTGAACAACACGCTACTATACATAAATTGCCGCATCGTCAAACAAGATAATACGGCTATCGGAGATGGATCGCGTGTTGCATTGATAAATTACCCGTTAGCCACTCTATTTAATCAGGTCGATATCACTCTGGGAGATCGCCTCATCTCGCAGGCGGATAACCTCTACAGCTATAGAGCGTACATTGAAACTCTTTTAAATTACAGCTCGCAAACACTATCAACTCAGTTTACAGCTGGATTGTTCTATAAAGACAGTGCGGGTCATCATAATGATCGGAGCTTGGATGGTCCAAATGCTGGATTTGTCAAAAGAGCACGTATAACTGAGCTCTCTAAACCTGTAGATCTATTGGGTCCTATTTTTGGAGATGTATTTAATCAACCGAAGCTCATACTGAATGGACTCGACCTCAAGATCAAGTTGTCGAGAAATAAGGACGCTTTCTGTTTGATGTCGGCTGATGCAGAGCAGTATAAAGTGCAAATCTCACAAGCGTCTCTCTTTGTGAAGAGAGTGCAAGTTTCTCCAGCTGTCCGTATAGGTCATAGTTAGGCTCTACTATCCGCGACAGCCAAATACGCTATTGATAGGGCCTGCATGAAAGTATACAGTATTCCAGCCGGCACGCGAATTACAAACCATTAGAACCTCTTCTTGGCACAAATTCCGAAAACTGTTATATTGGGCTTTGTTGATAATGAAGCCTTCAGCGGTTCGTACCATAAAAACCCGTTGTGCTTCCAACACTACAATATAAGCCAGGCAGGCCTCTACCTTGACGGAAAACAAATCCCAGCCCGCCCTTTCCAACCTAACTTCAATGCCGATTTAGCCATCTGAGAATTTATTTCTTTGGCGCATGTTTTGGGCCGTTTTAAATCTGATCATGCTCTAGCGATAGATCGTGAAGAATTTATGGATGGATTCACATTGTTTGCATTTGATTTATCACCAGATCAAGAGCCCATTTTTTAGTTGTTGCTCTCCCGCTGTGAAGTGCACATCGCTGTGTGTGACAGCGACAGAGCAACAACTAAATGTGCAGGCAGCAGGAGCCGGCTTCTGCGGACGCTGGTAACCATGGTAAACATCGGGTAACCAAGGAGCCCTTACCTTGGTTACCCGATATTTACCTTCGTTACCAGTGTCCCCGCTCTCACACTGCCAGTGCCGGCTCCCTGCTCTCTGCACACGTAGCCACACTACACATCGGGTAATTAACCCGATGTGTACTGTGGCTAGGAGTGCAGGGAACAGGGAGCCGGCACTGGCAGCGTGAGAGCGGGTGCGCTGGTAACGAAAGTAAATATCGGGTAAGCAAGGTAAGGGCTTCTTGGTTACCCGATGTTTACCGTGGTTACCAGCGTCCGCAGAAGCCGGCTCCTGCTGCCTGCACACGTAGCAGAGTACACATCGGGTAATTAACCCGATGTGTACTCTGCTACGTGTGCAGGGAGCCAGTGCTAAGCGGTGTGCGCTAGTAACCAAGGTAAATATCGGGTTGGATACCCGATATTTACCTTAGTTACTAAGCGCAGCATGCTTCCACGCGGCGCTGCTGGCTGGGGGCTGGTCACTGGTTGCTGGTGAGATCTGCATGTGTGACAGCTCACCAGCAACTCGTGTAGCGACGCTCCAGCGATCCCTGCCAGGTCAGGTTGCTGGTGGGATCGCTGGAGTGTGACATCTCACCAGCGACCTCCTACCAACTTACCAGCGATCCCTATCAGGTTGCATCATTGTTGGGATCGCTGGTAAGTTGTTTAGTGTGACTGGGCCTTTAATAAACCAATTTAATCAACATCTATTAACTTTATCTATAATCAGCTATAGATATTGATTTGTTTCAAAAGGGAGTGATAAAGACATAAGCTGTAGCACATCTGGCTGAGCAGATTTGAGAGGCTCATTGTACTGATTCGAATGTAGGAAGTAATTTATCTTTGTATTGAAGGGAAGTGATAAAGTTCACACATTTTCTTCATTCTGTATGGATGGACAGTGCAAAGGTCAGACGTTTTGTTCCTTGTGTAGTGATGGGTGACTGTGTGTACATCTGTTTGTGATCATATATGAGAGCATCTTTGTGTCCATACACGGCTGGACAGTGCAAAGGTCAGATGTTTTGTTCCTTGTGTAGTGATGGGTGATTGTGTGTACATCTGGTTGTGATTATATTTGAGAACCTTATTTTACTTTAACATCTGTAGGAAGTAATTGATCTTTTTCTTTTTTGCCTTGGAGGGAAGTGATGAAGATCACACATTTTCTTCATTCTGTAGTAAGGACTCTGTATATCTGTATTAATATAATTAAATACAAATATATTGTATATACCGTTTTGCAATTCTGCTGAATTGCTGTGCAACTGATGTGATTAAGTTTTGATCAATAAACTTTAAATTTTGATATTGTGTCTGTCTTTCATTCTAAATAACCAATATAAAACACAAACTTTATACATGGGTGTTATAAAAGATGCTTTATAGCATAAAGCGCATAATAGTATAATTGGCCACATACATAATATGCCCAATCATTTCAATTACACTATGAGAATTAGTTCTGTATCATAATCACTAAATAAAATGGTGTGATTGCCCATATACATAATATGCCCAATCAATTACACTATCAGAATTAGTTCTGTATCATAATCACTGAATAAAATACCAAGCAAATCCACTATCAGGATTACTTCTGATTAAAAATCTCACTGGATAAAACCACAATCAAATTCAAAACTACATACAGATTGCGGTATCAAATTCCTAATCAAAAGCCTATAAAATACTGGGAATGTAGAAAGCAACTGCCAGATGGAATGTTAGGGGAGGGGAGCTGTGTGTGCGGAGGGAGAGAGGGGGAGTGACAAGCCCACACTTTGATACACTTTGATAGGGGCGTGGTACCTGTCAAATTACTTTTGATGTGACATGTGTAACCCCTACTACTCATATTCCCTGTCTGTCACGGGTAACAGACAGTACTGTGGTGTTTGGCATTAGACGGTCACAGCATTTAGCTGCGCAAAATGTTCCCTGACTTTCTATTGTTCCTGCTGTCAGTATTCAGTGTACTGATATCTCCTCTGCTGGGTTATTGTCAGGTTTCCAGGTTTTCCAGTTCTCTTTTGAATGAGCTTGCCCTCAGTTAACATGGAGTTTAAGGTTCTGTTGCCCTACTTCCTGTCCAGCTGCTTAAAAGGCCGCCTCTCAGCCCAGTCCAGTGCCTGAGTATACTGCTTGCTGTGTGCTCCTGCTTTGCTGCTGCTAATCCTGATTGCTTTTGGATCCTCCTAAAGACTACCGACCGACCGACTCTGGACCTTACCCGGTTTCTCAAGCTGTGCCCGGATTCCGTCTGCCATCTTCGGTCAGCACTCTGCCCGGTTCTCTCTGGTTCGTAACCACTCTGGACAATCATCCCGTACGGACACTCCTGGACTTTTACCGCTTGCCCATTGTGTCCCGGCTGCTGCGCATTTAGGCCTTCCGGGGTGATTGCCGGACAGTCCCTGTATAGGGGTTCGCTCTGGTGGTCTCCCTGGGGGAGTCCGGTGCGTGGCCCCGGGAATTCCCTCCGCTCCGTTTCGGGAAGGTATTTTGTGTATTTGTACTGCTGTGTTTGTTCCGTTGTTATCTACCGTGGTTACAGATTATAAAACATCTTGTATCAAAAACTCGTCTCTGCTGATCATTGCCCTACGCTATCGAAATCCTCAGAACATATAATAAGTATTACATTATACTCAGGCCAAAATAAGAGGATTTCGCTGGGGCAATGACTGAGACACGAGGAGTAGATCAGCTCTTTTCTATGATTAACTCCTTACAGCAGGAGATGGAGGTGGTGCAGACTAAACTTAGAGATGTGGAGGCACAGTTGGGTCATGATCACCAGGTACTGGGTCCGGCTATACAAGATTTGCAAGTCAGAGTGGAGGCTCAGGAAGCCGGCCCCACTACGTCCGTATCAGCTGCCGGTATGCCTAGGTTACCCCCATTCCGTTTCAATGGTGACCGTGGTCAGTTTCGTGGATTTGTGAACCAATGTATACTGTTTTTTGATGTACATGCTGATTATTACCGTTCTGACCGGTCCAAAGTGTTATGTATAATTATGTTATTAACCTCACGAGCACTGGCTTGGGCTAATCCTATGATAGAGAACCGGGATATCCGTTTAAATCACCTAGATGATTTTCTGACCGCAATGGCGCAGATGTTTGATGATCCGAATCGCCGTGCTACCGCTGAATCGGCTCTCCTTTCCTTACGTCAGGGAAAGCGTTCTGTCGTTGAATACGCCACTGAATTTAAGAGGTTAGTGGTAGACACCGACTGGGGAAACAATGCATTATTGTCTGTTTTCAGAAAGGGGTTGTCCGGTACCATCAAGGACGAGTTAGCTCGTTCCGAATCTCCAGGGGATTTTGAACTGTTTCTCCAGCACTGTGTGCGTATTGATACCCGCTTGACGGAACGTAGACAGGAAAAATGGGCAGCTGTAAACCGTGTAAACAACTTTACATTTCCTTCCAGAGAACCCGCTCTCAGGACGCCACGGGAGGCCGAGGACGTTCCTATGCAAGTAGACTCTCTGCAAAAGCGAGAGACCAATGAACGTCGCGAACACCGGCTCCGTGAGCGTTTGTGTTTCTATTGCGGTCAATCGGACCATTTCTTGATCGACTGCCCGAAACGTCCGAATCGCCCAAATAAGGTATTGGCAGCCATGGCAGAGTGTGACAACATGGACGCAGAGTCCGATATCTCTGAGGCAAGTGGACACTTGGATGCGGTATTTCCCTTGACTGTAATGTCAACCTCACCGAAGGACTCAGAAGGGAAAAATACCCATCGCTCACTCCCCATTCAGATCCGTTGGGAGGGACAACTAATTCCTACCTCTGCAATGATAGACTCTGGGGCAGGGGGAAATTTCATGGACTCTTCTTTTGCTAGGAAACACGGTATCCGGACTCAGCAAAAATCCTCACCGGTTACCATGGAGACGGTAGACGGATCTCCGTTAATCTCTGGACCAGTCGATCGGGAAACCGTACCGCTAGAATGCGTCATGAAGCCAGGTCAGCAGGAGACCCTTGTTTTCATGCTAATTTCATCTCCTCATTTTCCGATTATTTTAGGTATTCCGTGGCTACGGTCTACAAATCCAGTCATCGATTGGGAAACTAAGGAAATATCCTTCCCACCGCAGAATATTCCGACCATTAGTCCAACTGTTCCGGTTCCAGTACCACCAAATACGGAGAGCACTGTACAGGTACCTGTTTTACCCCCGGTTTACCGTGACTTCGCTGATATATGCGACAAAAGAAAAGCCGACCGACTTCCCCCGCATAGACCGTATGATTGCCCCATAGACTTACTCCCAGGGGCGGAGATTCCGTTTGGTCATGTCTACCCGTTGGCGGCACCTGAGCTAGGAGCGCTAAAAGAGTACATTGATGAAAGCCTAGCCAAGGGATTTATTCGTCCGTCTACCTCACCCGCAGGGGCACCCATCTTTTTCGTGAAAAAGAAGGAGGGGACTCTGAGACCCTGTATTGACTACCGGGAACTGAATAAAATAACCATCCGGAACCGGTATCCGTTACCGTTGATTCCTGAGCTATTGGAGAGGGTCCAACAGGCAAAAATATTCACCAAATTGGACCTCCGTGGGGCATATAATCTGCTTCGTATACGTCCCGGAGACGAGTGGAAGACCGCGTTCCGATGTCGGTACGGACATTTTGAATACCTAGTGATGCCTTTTGGACTTTGTAACGCTCCCGCGGCATTTCAACATCTAGTTAACGATATTTTTAGGGATATCATGGACCAATTCATGGTGATCTATCTGGACGATATACTAATCTTTTCTGATTCGTTACAGGAACACCAGGAGCACGTCAAGACCGTACTTACCCGTCTGAGGGAAAACCACCTGTACATTAAGCTGGAGAAATGCGAGTTCCACTGCTCACAAATACAATTCTTAGGTTATGTCATCTCTCCTCAGGGACTAAACATGGAATCTAGCAAGATACAAACCATTCTGGACTGGCCGGAACCGGGAAACATCAAGGAGGTACAACGCTTTGTCGGTTTTGCCAACTTTTACCGACGCTTTATCCGTAACTTTTCAGAGATTGTCCGTCCCATCACTCTGTTAACCAAGAAAGGACAGAAGTTTGTGTGGTCCGCCCAGGCCCAGGAAGCATTCCATCGTCTCAAGGTATGTTTTACCTCAGCGCCAATATTAGTCCATCCGAATCCCGCACTTCCCTTTATCGTGGAGGTCGACGCTTCCGACTATGCATTAGGGGCCATTCTTTCTCAAAGGACCGGGGACAAGAGTCTCTTGCATCCGTGTGCCTTCTTTTCCCGCCGGTTGTC
The DNA here is from genome assembly GCF_048569485.1 of Anomaloglossus baeobatrachus. Lineage (NCBI taxonomy): Eukaryota > Metazoa > Chordata > Amphibia > Anura > Aromobatidae > Anomaloglossus > Anomaloglossus baeobatrachus. The sequence goes on along the minus strand of NC_134357.1, from coordinate 577,325,461 downwards.
CCCTGCAGAAAGGAACTACGACATTGCGGACAAGGAATTATTGGCGATTATTTCCGCTTTCAAGGAATGGAGACACCACTTACAGGGAGCCGCGCAGCAAGTGATAGTACTCACGGATCACCGTAATCTGGAATTCCTTAAGTCTGCCAGGTGCCTGTCTCCACGGCAAGCCCGTTGGAGCCTATTTCTTAACCAATTCAATTTTATCGTTACATACCGTCCAGGTTCACGTAATGGGAAAGCCGATGCCTTGTCCCGAATCCACGCCGTGGACTCCGTGCCTGGAACCCCGTCTCAGACCGTGTTATCGGATGCCAATTTCGTTGGAGTACTCCAGGACCGGGACTTGTGGAAGGACATCAAGCTGGCCTATGATGGTGACGTATTTCTTGCTGCCCCCCCGAATGATGTAACTCTTGTTCTTCGGAATGGAGTGTGGTTGAGAGAGCGACGCATTTATGTCCCGGAGGCCGTAAGACTTCGGGTTCTCAAGTTGGTCCATGACTCCGTGTTGGCTGGTCATAGGGGGGTACAGAAGACGCAAGAATTTCTGAGCCGTTTTTTCTGGTGGCCTACTTGTTTAAAGGATGTGAAGGACTATGTCCACTCATGTGTGGTTTGTGCCCGGTGCAAGGTCCCTCGTGTGGCTCCTACGGGACTCCTCCAACCGTTACCCGTGCCATCTCGCCCTTGGGGGTCTATCTCCATGGATTTTATTGTGGAGTTGCCAGTCTCATGCGGACACAATACCATTTTAGTGGTGGTAGATCGATTGACTAAAGCTGCTCACTTTATTCCGTGTACCGGTCTTCCCTCAGCCGCAGAGACAGTGGATTTGGTTATCCAGAATGTATTCCGATTGCATGGGGTACCAGACGAGATCATCTCTGACCGGGGCGTGCAGTTCACGTCTAGATTCTGGAAGGGGTTTTGTACGGCACTCCAGATTGATGTCTGTTTGTCTTCTGCATACCATCCTCAGACAAATGGGCAAACCGAACGGAAGAATCAAACCCTGGAACAATACCTTCGATGTTATGTCAGCCATCTCCAAGACGATTGGTTGAAGATGCTTCCGTTGGCGGAGTTCTCATATAACAACACTCAGAGCAGCTCCACTAAGGTAACGCCCTTTTTCGCTAACTTGAGTTACCATCCGAATGTTTTGCCTAGGTCACCGGTTGCGGTTTCGGTGCCAGCGGTGGAGGACAGATTGACAGAGCTACGACAAAATCTGGAGGTTCTGAAGGACACTGTGGCTACGGCCCAGGAGCGTTACAAGAGGGTGGCCGACACTCACCGGAAACCGGCACCCATGTACAAGGTAGGGGACTCTGTATGGTTGTCCACCAAAAACCTGAGATTGGGTGTTCCTTCGCAGAAGCTGGGACAAAAATTCATCGGTCCATTTAAGATCACCGGGATCGTGAGCCCTGTGGCCTGTCGGCTACGGTTGCCGCACCATCTAAAGGTACACCCGGTCTTTCATGTGTCTCTCCTCAAACCTGTCTCTCCTAATACGTTTCGTGGTCGTGTTGTGCCTCCTCCTCCGCCTGTGATGGTCGACGGCGAGGAGCAGTTCGTGGTTGAGGACATTATTGACTCCCGGCTCCATCGTCGTCGGCTTCAATATCTGGTACGTTGGCAGGGGTACGCCCCCGAGGACGATTCCTGGGAACCGGTGGGTAACATTCGGGCACCCCGGAAGATCGCTCAGTTTCATCGTCGGTTCCCGGACAAGCCGGGCCCTGATCCGTCCTGAGGCCGTCTCTGGGGGGGGGAGTAATGTCAGGTTTCCAGGTTTTCCAGTTCTCTTTTGAATGAGCTTGCCCTCAGTTAACATGGAGTTTAAGGTTCTGTTGCCCTACTTCCTGTCCAGCTGCTTAAAAGGCCGCCTCTCAGCCCAGTCCAGTGCCTGAGTATACTGCTTGCTGTGTGCTCCTGCTTTGCTGCTGCTAATCCTGATTGCTTTTGGATCCTCCTAAAGACTACCGACCGACCGACTCTGGACCTTACCCGGTTTCTCAAGCTGTGCCCGGATTCCGTCTGCCATCTTCGGTCAGCACTCTGCCCGGTTCTCTCTGGTTCGTAACCACTCTGGACAATCATCCCGTACGGACACTCCTGGACTTTTACCGCTTGCCCATTGTGTCCCGGCTGCTGCGCATTTAGGCCTTCCGGGGTGATTGCCGGACAGTCCCTGTATAGGGGTTCGCTCTGGTGGTCTCCCTGGGGGAGTCCGGTGCGTGGCCCCGGGAATTCCCTCCGCTCCGTTTCGGGAAGGTATTTTGTGTATTTGTACTGCTGTGTTTGTTCCGTTGTTATCTACCGTGGTTACAGATTATAAAACATCTTGTATCAAAAACTCGTCTCTGCTGATCATTGCCCTACGCTATCGAAATCCTCAGAACATATAATAAGTATTACAGTTATCATCCTTTTTTCTTTAGGACCCAGAGGAGCTCCTCTTCCCTTCAGCTGCTAATAATCTGTATTTCCCCTTGGGTTTAAATACTCTCATTTTCCATGAACTTGTACTAGTGATATTCAGTTCCTTCACAAGCTCTGGATGCAAGCATGTGGCTTGCACACACCAGCAGGATTGTTATTGCTCTTTACTGAAGTTCTTAATTAGTCGTCTATAGATAAGTTGTTTGTTGTTTCCCTTTGTTTGTTATCTCTGTTTGTCCTTTAGTGCTTAGTGGGGTTGATGAAGAGCTCATCCCATCCGTTCCCTATTTAGGGCCCAGATCAGGGTCAGCTATATACAGTGCCATATCGTGCTAGATCTTTTACGTCACTGGAGGTAAATAATCCCCATTACAGTCTATGTCCCTGGAATCTTCCTCCTATGTATAACTCTTGTATACATGACTCTTTTTCTATATATATATATCTCTTTATATAGGTCTCATTTCTGCAGCCTCTAGACAACCTACCTTTCCGTGTGCAGTCTCCTACTATAACATACAGGGACTCGTGTTCAGACCATATGTGCGGATATCATTTCAACCTTCCCTGACTAATAGGTATCTTCCACACAGTATTCAAGACATATCGTTATGTACTTCATTTTCATGTCATCTACTGTAACATTTTCCCTATAGCACCGTGTGATGACACTTCCCTACAAGTGCCGTTCCTTCATGTCACAGCTTATACGCTGTTCGTGATTACGCATACTCTTTGTGGTACGTTCATACGGCATCTACTTTTCTAAGACGCGATACCCCACATGCTTATTTTTCTATCCCTTTGCACAGCAGGTGTTAAGCACATATATACATTCTGCTTGCTGATCTCCAGTGATTCCTGTCCATTCTAGGTGAGCTCTCCTGCCTCTGACACCTCACCTATTAGTTACACCGCGTACCACCTTCATCACGTATTTATCCCATATACACCCATAATACGCGGTATATTTCCTTTTTACATGTCTAGATTTACTCCCTCTTGATATTCTTGATGTTGTGATCCTTTGATTCTCTGCTGTTCCCTCCTCAGGATTCACTTATGCATTTTGTACTGTATTATGGTATTATGTCAACATTATCCGTATATTCATATTGATGCATTTCCTTTTGTTTTGTTTTATTGTATATAACACTACATCCAGTCTGTCTGACCGGAGGAAGGCCTCTTGGCCGAAACGTTGTTCCTGGCAGACCTTTTGTTTTGTACAGCACTTCTTCACTTTTTCACATTGAATAAAAGAAAAGGATTTGAAATCAACTTTCTTGTGTCCATCTTTTTCTCTTTGGGAAACATACAGTGTGCCGGAGTTATTCCTTTCTGTATTGACGCTTTTCTCCTGAGCACCTGTGCAAGGTGATGCAATGTCTTTCTCTCTTTTTTTCTACACATATACACACCTAGGCTGCAGCCCCCCCATGTTACACACAGCCTGTACACATATACACACATAGGCTGCAGCACCCCCATGTTACACACAGCCTGTACACACACACACACACACACACGCGCTGCAGCACCCTAATATTACACACAGCCTGTACACATATACACACACAGGCTGCAGCACCCCCATGTTACACACAGCCTGTACACACACACACAGGCTGCAGCACCCCCATGTTACACACACCCTGTACACACACACACACACACACAGGCTGCAGCACCATGTTACACACAGCCTGTACACACACACACACACACACACACGCTGCAGCACCCTAATATTACACACTGCCTTTACACATATACACACACACAGGCTGCAGCACCCCCATGTTACACACAGCCTGTACACCCACATACACAGGCTGCAGCACCCCCATGTTACACACACCCTGTACACACACACACACACACACACACACACACAGGCTGCAGCACCATGTTACACACAGCCTGTACACACACACACACACACACACGCTGCAGCACCCTAATATTACACACTGCCTTTACACATATACACACACACAGGCTGCAGCACCATGTTACACACAGCCTGTACACACACACACACACACACACACATTACCTCATCTTGCATTTCCAGATGGTGCAGACCAGGAGAGGAGACACTGGGATCTGCACGGAGGCTGCAGAAGTTCCAGTCACTTTCCCTGTCATGAGATCAGGCACATGATTAGTCAGCTGACATGGAAGTTCCTGAATTTACAGGTCCTTCACCTTCTCAGCTCCTGCAGCCTCCATTGTGGTCCGGTACGTTTCCTGTCCTGCTCTGCAGAGCATGAAGAGAGGTGGCAGCTCTCTATTAGCGGCCCGGGCCCCCCTCATTGCCCTAATGGTGGCCCCTGCCCTTGGGGCCCGGTGAGCAGATGAATGAAACTACAGGAGTCACAGTAGTAATACCCTGATGGCAGCCCTGCTTCTCTATATAGTGATTATATAAATATATAACAATGTGAAATGTTCAGTGCACATGGAATATTGCTTTTTATTGGATTTTTAGAAAACAGACATCTATTAGTAACTGAATATATTTTGACTCTAATGTAACTTCTAACATGCTTTCCTTTTCATGTACTTACTTGCCTTTACTTTGACTGTCTCTTTTGTGTTTTCTTGTCCTGCTTGCCAAATATATGGTTTCTCCCCATGTGAATTTTTCTTAGTGGTCAACAAATTATAATTTTCAAGTAAAACATTTCTCACCTTCTAGGTATGATAATGGCCCTTGTGAGTTTTGTGATATTTAAAAAGAAGTCATTAGTTTGTAAAATATTTCCCTCATTCTGAACATGGCAAGGATTTCTCCCCTGTGTGAATTCTGTGGTGTTTTTAGCAAGTTGCGATTTTTGGGTAAAACATTTCCCACATTCTGAACATGAAAAAGGCTTCTCCCCTGTGTGAGTTCTCTGGTGTCTAACAAGATCTGATTTCTGGTTAAAACATTTCCCACATTCTGAACATGAATATGGCTTCTCCCCTGTGTGAGTTCTCTGGTGTGTAACAAATTGTGATTCATCTGCAAAACATTTCCCACATTCTAAACATGAAAAAGGCTTCTCCCCTGTGTGAGTTCTCTGGTGTGTAACAAGAAGTGATTTTCGGTTAAAACATTTCCCACATTCTGAACATGAATATGGCTTCTCCCCTGTGTGAGTTCTCTGGTGTGTAACAAGATGTGATTTTTGGTTAAAACATTTCCCACATTCTGAACATGAAAATGACTTCTCCCCTGTATGAGTACTCTGATGTGTAACAAGATTTTTTTTCCAGTTAAAACTTTTTCCACATTCTGAACATGAAAATGACTTTTCCCCTGTATGAGTACTTTGATGTGTAAGAAGATTTGATTTCCGGTTAAAACATTTTCCACATTCTGAACATGAATATGACTTCTCCCTAGTATGAATTATCTCATGGTTAACAAGACTTATTTTCTGGCTAAAACTTTTCCCGCATTCTGAACATGAAAAAGGCTTCTCACCTGTGTGAGTTCTGTGATGTGTAATAAGACTTGATTTGGTGTTAAAATATTTCCCACATTCTGAACATGAAAATGACTTCTCCCCCATATGAGTTCTTTGATGTGTAACAAGATTTGATTCATTGATAAAAAATTTCCCACATTGTGAACATGAAAATTGTTTCTCCCCTGTATGAGTTCTTTGATGTATAACAAGATTTGATTTCCGGGTAAAACATTTCACACATTCTGAACATGAAAATGGCTTCTCCCCTGTATGAGTTCTTTGATGTCTAACAAGATCTGATTTCTGGTTAAAACATTTCCCACATTCGGAACATGAATATGGATTCTCCCGTGTGTGAGTTCTCTGATGTTTTAGAAGGTTTGATTTCTGAGTAAAATATTTCTTACATTTGGAACAAGAAAATGTCTTCTCCTCTGTGTGAATTGTTTGATGTTTAACAAATGATGTTTCAAGGGGAAAACTATTTCTATTCTTTAATTGTGAAATTGGCTTCTTTCCTTTAAGAGCAGTTAGTTTCCTACTGCCTTTTTTGTGACTTTTATTTATTTTAGTAGTCTGGAAAGATTCAGAAGAGAGGACCCGTTTCATAGGTTCAGATGATAGATCTTTGCTGTGAAAGGAAGATGGGATATCTGGAATAATGGCATTCACTTTAGTTGAATCCTGTGTGATCTCAAGGTCATCTGACTTATAAATTGAAGATGTCAGTCGTCCCACTGGTCTCATGGTACAGTCATCTGTTAAGAATAAAACCTGTTATTTTTTTCATAAAATATGCTTGTTGCAACAGCACTACCAAATCAGATAAATATTAATCAAATAGCATCATAAAATTTAAATCTTTATTAATATAGAAATTTTAAAAGGAAGAAAATTCTTTCTTCGCTTGGATTTACGTAAACTCAATAAGCGGTCAGGGTTCCCAAACTATTTAGCTGGACCAGCATATAGCAATAATGCCCTATAGATTACCTCTGGCACTATACTGGCCCATAGATGGGGGCCTCTGCAACAGCCACATATAGTCATACAAAGAAACACAAGAAAAAAAAAAAAAAAAAAAACAGAAAACAATACTATTACATTTGCTATCAAGTACTGGATAGTGGTCCTAGGTAAAAAAAAAAAACACCGCAAAAGCAACAGAATAGACCTAAATAAATATATACATTTTCCACAGGGTGCTGACAGCGGTCAAACACACGGGACAGTATATAATACAATACAAGGACTAGGACAGATCTCACCGCGCCCTATTAGGTCAGGGTATACAGAGTCTTCCACCAGGAAATTGGGTCCAGGGCCTTTCTCCAAATTTAGCTGTCCCTAAGACCTCCTGGAGAAAATAAAAGAGCTGTCTGGTACCCCAAGCTCCCGACCTAACAACGACGGTCCACAGCTAGATCTGTAACGCTGGACCCCTACATTGACCCTATCAGCGTCCCGACGCATTTCGTCTTAAACGACTCTTCAGGGGACATAATGCTTACTGTAGATGAGGTTCTTATACCCAGCTATCATCTGCTCATAGTATTAGAGAGCCTGACGTCTCTCAAATGGGGTCTTTTATAAATGTTAACATTACATCTAGTCCAATCATGCCCGTTTTATCTCACCTGGTATCAATTCCATTGAAAATTGCAATCGCCTCGCCATTAGCTCCCTTCACTTCCTGGATTGCACGGCGTGCGTTCCATTAGGAAACACGCCCACAGTATCCACCATAACGGTGATTACCTTATCATTTAGTCACTTCATTTCCTGCATTGCTCGGTGTGTGTTCCATTCAGAAACACACCCACAGCATCTGGACGTTGGGGAGCGGAGGAGGGAACTCCTCCTCATTTCCTGACAGGCAATACATGCGCTCCATTCCAAGCCTCGTTCTCAGCGGCCGGAAGTCCAGCATAATTTGAGCACAATGTGGCCATTTCACTTAGGGGTACTCATGCTTGTTGCCAGCACTTTTGACAGTAATGGCAATTTACATTGTTACACAAGCTGCACACTGACACTGTACATTACATGTAAGTGTCAGATCTTCAGTGTTGTCCCATGAAAATATAGAATTCATTATTTACAAAAACATGAGAGGTGTACTAACTTTTGTGATATACTGTATCTGCAATTTTCACTCTCCAACATCCACTGCGTGCTAATTCCTGGAAAGTGCCTGTCAGTCAAAATAGTCACTACTAGGGCTGAGAGGATCCGGACTGTAAAAGTCCGGATCCGCGCGGTTTCAACACTCTGAGTGCCGGACCCAGGCCCGGAGTTCTGGGTGCACGATCCAGATTCGGCAATTAAAGTAAAAATAAAAGAAGAAATAAGTGAGAGTTTCATACTTATCGAGACTCGGTTTAATGGCGGCACACTGCTTCCGGGTCGCGCATTCACTTCCTGTACTGTGCATTGCATACACACATCTTTACGTGTTTTCCACGCCCACCGGACATCCTCTCATCTGTGATTGGTTCCAGGTTGACGTGCCCCTACAGCCTGTAACAGTCTCTGCTGCAGTCATCGCTCATTGCGGCTCAGTAATAGGCTACACTCAGAGCTGGCAGTCTTCTCTATGGCTGCTAGCTGTGAGATGTAACAGAGCCGGATGTGTCGTCATCGAACCTTGTGTGGATTACGCAGGAGCTGCAGGGTGTTTGGGCTTAATAAAGTAGTGCCTTTTGTACTTTATGCAAAATAAAGGATTTTTCTCTGTCTTGTTTATTTACATTCATTTACAGGTTTGTGATGCTGGTAACTCATAGGCGCCCGTGCCATCACAACCTAGCTGTGCGCTGCTGTTAACCTCCTATTACCCCGATTGGCACCGCATCACACCACCAGAAAGGGCCGGTAATGTACCGGGATTGTCACATCTAACATATGCAGCAATACCGGGCTGCTGCGGGCTGAGCATACCAGCCTCCAGCCGGCCTTAATATGGCTGGGGATGAAAATTAAGGGGGACCGCACGTCTTTTTTTTTTTTTAAATTATTTATTTTAAAAAAAAAAAAAGCCGGAGTCACACATGCGAGAGATACACTGCTTTCCCCGCCCACTGGCTGTCCTGGCGCCTGTGATTGGTTGCGGTTAGTTGACACGCTGCCACTCAGGATGGGGGCATGTCTAACAGAAACCAATTACACGCGCCGATGGGTGGGTAAAGTAGTGAATATTGAATTGTTGGCTCCGGAAGGGAAAAACATGACCCGGAAGGAGTTTGCCGCCATGACAGCAACTCTGAATATGCCACGCTCGCTCCTACAGTGCTGGCCAAAAGTATTGGCACCCCTGCAATTCTGTCAGATAATACTCAGTTTCTTCTTGAAAATGATTGCAATCATAAATTCTTTGGTATTATTATCTTCATTTAATTTGTCTTCAATGAAAAAAAAAAAAAAAAATCGTCATAAAGCCAAATTGGATATAATTCAACACCAAAGATAACAAGGGGGTGGACAAAAGTATTGGCACTGTTTGAAAAAATCATGTGATGCTTCTCTAATTTGTGTAATTAACAGCACCTGTAACTTACCTGTGGCACCTAACAGGTGTTGGCAATAACTAAATCACACTTGTAGCCAGTTGACATGGATTAAAGTTGACTGAACCTCGGTCCTGTGTCCTTGTGTGTACCACATTGAGCATGGAGAAAAGAAAGAAGACCAAAGAACTGTCTGAGAACTTGAGACTCCAAATTGTGAGGAAGCATGAGCAATCTGAAGGCTACAAGTCCATCTCCAAAGACCTGAAAGTTCCTGTGTCTACGGTGCGCAGTGTCAAGACGTTTAAAGCCCATGGCACTGTGGCTAACCTCCCTAGATGTGCAAGGAAAAGAAAAATTGACAAGAGATTTCCACGCCAGATTGTGCGGATGGTGGATAAAGAACCTCGACTAACATCCAAACAAGTTCAAGCTGCCCTGCAGTCCAAGGGTACAATAGTGTCAACCCGTACTATCCGTCAGCGTCTGAATGAAAAGGGACTGTATGGTAGGATACCCAGGAAGACCCCACTTCTTACCCTGAGACATAAAAAAGCCAGGCTGGAGTTTGCCAAAACTTACCTGAGAAAGCCTAAAACGTTTTGGAAGAATGTTCTCTGGTCAGATGAGACAAAAGTAGAGCTTTTTGGGAAAAGCCATCAACATAGAGTTTACAGGAAAAAAAAAAAGAGGCATTCAAAAAAATAACACGGTCCCTACAGTCAAACATGGCGGAGGTTCCCTGATGTTTTGGGGTTGCTTTGCTGCCTCTGGCACTGGACTGCTTGACTGTGTGCATGTCATTATGAAGTCTGAAGACTACCAACAAATTTTGCAGCATAATGTAGGGTGCAGTGTGAGAAAGATGGGTCTTCCTCAGAGGTCATGAGTCTTCCAGCAGGACAATGACCCAAAACACACTTCAAAAAGCACTAGAAAATGGTTTGATAGAAAGCACTGGAGACTACTAAAGTGGCTAGCAATGAGTCCAGACCTGAATCCCATAGAACACCTGTGGAGAGATCTCAAAATGGCTGTTTGGAGAAAGCACCCTTCAAATCTCAGGGATCTGGAGCAGTTTGCCAAAGAAGAATGGTCTAAAATTCCTGCAGAGCATTGTAAGAAACTCATTGATGGTTACCGGAAGCGGTTGTTCGCAGTTATTTTGGCTAAAGGTTGTGCAACCAACCAAGTATTAGGCTAAGGGTGCCAATACTTTTGTCTGGCCCATTTTTGGAGTTTTGTGTGAAATGAGCAATATTTGATTTTTGTTTCATTCTCTTTTGTGTTTTTTCATTGCAAGCAAAATAAATGAAGATAATAATACCAAAGAATTTGTGATTGCAATCATTTTCAAGAAGAAACTGAGTATTATCTGACAGAATTGCAGGGGTGCGAATACTTTGGGCCAGCACTGTACCTACCTATCCCCTCCACAAACATTTTTAATCTCCGAATTCTGGTCCCCATTGACTTTTATGGGCACTGGATTCTGGAGCGGATCGGACTCTTTTTAAAATCTGGCTGTGATCCGCCGGTCCCGGTTTTTGGTGGGTTCGATCAACTCTAGTCACTACAACTATGGAGAAATTCACTGAGGGCTATAATTTCCAAAATGGAGTCACTTTACGACACTTTCTTCTGCTCTGGTTTTCTGCTGTTCTGGGCTTGTGCAAATGGTGTGCCAGATCTCCTCTGGGATCTGCTCTAGCGACATCAGCTTCTGTCACCAGGTACGGCCTTATTCATTCTGCCGGTGGAGCTGGTGATGGAGATGTCAGAACCTGACGCTACAGGTGGTGCAGGCTCTGTCTAGTCCCTAAGATTAGGGTGGCTGGGATGTGTAGTACAATCCAGTCTGGCAGTGTGTGCAGTCCAGCTGAGGTAATCTGCTCTCTGCATCAGCCAATTGGAAAGCACCACACCCTACTAGAGCTGGAAGTATATTGCTGGAAGCTGCCAGATACAGCCTTGCTCTCCTCTGGTTCAGTCCTGTGTGTTCACATCCTCCGTTTCCTGTTCTCTTCCCGATCTGTTTGCTGACTACTCTTACATCTTCTGATTTTCTATTTTCTCTGCCTCCTGGTTCTGACCCGACTACCTGACTATTCTTCTTGCCATCTCGCACTCAAGCAGCAGCTAACTCTGTGGCCCCAGACTAGGGGTCCCTGTGTAAGTCCAGATCCATGAATAGGGGTTAAAGGGTGATGTTCAAAGTAGTCACTAGGATCTGAAAAGCCGAATAGACAGTAAAGCGCTGTGGAATATGTTGGCGCTATAGAAATAAAAATTAGTATATTATTATATAGTCCAAGTCTGTTCATGGTTGCCATGTCTTGAGCTGCCAGGTGACCACAAGCACTACCCTCGTAACTTTCTACCTGTAAACTAGTTTTTGACTGCAAAATCTGTGTTCCAAAAACTAAATCGACTCTTTCCTTTCTGATCTCGGCCATGTGCCCAGACAGTACTGTACAGCCGAATATCGGGTATTGTCAGATTCAGGAGAAAGTGGAAAATAATTAGTAAGTTCCATTTGTTTCCTGTTACCCTTTGTGAAAATGAAAAAATTATGATCAAACCAAAATTATATTGAAAAATCTACATTGCTTTTTTGCATTCCACTTTGTGTTAATTCCTGAATGTGGTGTTTGATACTATGAAGAGAGCAATTTTCTAAAATCTAGATCCCTGAAAGTAATTTTAAAAGTGAATTGTTATCCAAAAAACAGGAATTACACCTACTGGTAATTGTATTTCCAGGAGTCCATCATGACAGCACCCGAAGTGCGTTCTGGAGTGGAAGGCACGCACTGCACATCACCATAAGCAGTCGCGGCCATCATGGCAGGACGCCAACAGCCCTTATGCGAAGGAAGCAGCTGGCGCCAGAAGCATTGTCCCGCTCTACTGGGGCAGGGTTAGGACTTCCCTGGAAGAGGTGTAGGCCTCGGACCACTTTACAGGAGGAAGGAGAAAGGTGAACCCCCCAATCCTCCCGAGTCAGTCTCCAGGTAGGTGCCTCACGCTGCTGCACTACCTCCTGCGTCTCTCCTGTTATAGGGACAGGAAAAATACTGGGAGGGTGAGGGTGGGAGAGGCTTTTAACCTCTCGTGTGTGTCCTGTCCCTATAGAGGATATGAGGAGCAACCTGCTATGATGCTGTCATGAGAAACGACCTGGAAAATAAGTTTTGTTGATTTATTTGAAAATATAAACACTTGTTTCTAAACTTTTAAGCCTTCTAGCATCTAAAAAATAAAAGGATGTTTGAAAAATGCTGCCGCCCTAAAGTAGGAATAAGGTAAATGTTATTTAACTATTTTGTGTGGTTTCTATCTTAAGAGCATAAAACTTTAAAGTTTGAAAATTACAACCTAAAATTGCCAGAAACATAAAGTACAATGTGTCACAGAACAAATATCTCCGAATCATTGGAATCAGAAGAAGGTTCCAAAGTGATCACCTCGTTAGGAACGGAAAAACTGGGTGCGGTAAGTGGTGAAATCAGATTGTTTTGGGCGCTAACTACTGTAGTGAATAACTGAGTATAGACAATAACAAATCTACTGAAATGATCAAACTCATCCGTCTTCATCAGTAAAATAATTAGTAACGAGCGGTGACACATCTCTGGGTGATTAGAGGATGTGGCTTGGTGGCTCTTATCTGTAGATTAGAGCCATCAGCCACGCACAGCTGAGGGATAGATCACGGCAGACGGGGAATGGTCTTTTTTTGCAGTTTATTGCAATTTTGTTGAGGTTAGTCGGTTTTAAAGAAAATTGAAAAGTCAAAATAAAGGGAAACTATTGTAGAGAAATTCACACTTGGATCTCACTGGACATTTAATGTTGTCCATCGTAAAAGCAAAGTTTGATCAAAAAGACTGGACCTGGTGTTGTAGGGACCAAATTATCACATTCAGCAGCACAAAATACAGAGAAGGTAGATTCATCTTATATAATGCCAAGATTCTAGGAAGGAAACAGCATCATCATCCTCCGATATCTCCTACAGGCCATCATAATATCATTCTACAAGTGATTTTCAAACTTGTCCGCACATTCTACGTACGCTGCCATTTAATTTCTAGTTTACAGATCTGGGCAGCTGTGGGTACAAGACTTCTAACCCCAACAGAAGGACCTCAAATGCCCAAAGTAATGGGGACCACTTGATTGTGATATGGCCGAACTACACCACCGATAAATCAGCCACAGCCGAGGACTGAGAAGAATCTGTGACTTCTCTGCATTTCGTGGTCACTACTCACCTGGGCGGTTATCTGTAGGAATCTCCTCTTTACTCCGCTCATCACCCCTCACATATGTCTCTGTAGTATTAATATGGGGCAGATCTTCCCCCTAAAACAAATATTGTAAAAGTCACAGACAGATGGAGAAGTCCCATCTATGATCAGCTCTAATCCTGCCATCTCCACCGCTCTCATTACACAAGTATAACACATATAATACTGGAGGATAAAACAAGACTGAGCACAAGACCTTCACAGCCGTCTACACATCATAGGGGGATTTCATGGCCCCTTCTCTCCATCTACCTGATGATCCTGAGGAACATCGGGGTCTTCTTGTTTACAGTCCTGTGGGAGAAGAGGATGGGGACATCTCTCTGGTGTTGTCCTCTTACTGGATAGAACTGGAGGAGACACATACAGGGACTGAATTCATTCCTTACATACAGATAATTATAGGCCGTGTGTATTTAGTCCTATTACCTGGTGATGTGAGGGGCTGGGGAACCTCCATCATGACGTCCTTGTACAGATCTTTGTGTCCTTCTAAATACTCCCACTCCTCCATGGAGAAATAGACAGTGACGTCCTGACACCTTATAGGAACCTGACACATACAATGATACCGTCACCCCCGATCCCTTCATAGCGTTACTGTATAATGTCCCAGCATTCCCAGCAGTGTCACCTCTCCAGTCAGCAGCTCAATCATCTTGTAGGTGAGTTCTAGGATCTTCTGGTAATTGATGTCCTCATGTATCGGGGGGTGAGGTGGAGGCCCCGTGATTGGGCTCAGGGGCCTTCCCCATCCCTCAGACACAGGGGCCTGATAGCGCTCACTAGAGGTCTTCTTCACTACTGTGTAATCCTGGTTATGGAGAGACACAGTAATAAATCTCACTCCAGACATTTCCAGAGTCCTCACCTCTCCAGTTCTGTCCATCTGTTATTCCCATAGATAAGAATGATGTAATGTGACGTTATCAGAATCTCTCACCTCTCCAGTAAGCCGGAAGAGGATCTCTAGGGTGAGGTGTAATATCCTCTCCGCCATCTTGTCCCTGTCCATATCCATCCTTCACGGGGCAATCAGGAGAATTCTCTTCTATAGAAGATCTCCACTGAGAGGATCCGATATTGTAGGGACCTGAATGGGGAGAAGATGACGATGTAACATCATAAAGAATCCGCTGTAATAATACAATTACTGGAGAGAATAAGGGGAAAGGGGTCGAGGACCGAGGGCGGAAAGGGGTCGAGGACCGAGGGCGGAAAGGGGCCGAGGACCGAGGGCGGAAAGGGGCCGAGGACCGAGGGCGGAAAGGGGCCGAGGACCGAGGGCGGAAAGGGGCCGAGGACCGAGGGCGGAAAGGGGCCGAGGACCGAGGGCGAAAAGGGTCCGAGGACCGAGGGCGGAAAGGGTCCGAGGAGCGAGGGCGGAAAGGGTCCGAGGAGCGAGGGCGGAAAGGGTCCGAGGAGCGAGGGCGGAAAGGGTCCGAGGAGCGAGGGCGGAAAGGGGCCGAGGACCGAGGGCGGAAAGGGGCCGAGGACCGAGGGCGGAAAGGGGCCGAGGACAGAGGGCGGAAAGGGGCCGAGGACAGAGGGCGGAAAGGGGCCGAGGACAGAGGGCGGAAAGGGGCCGAGGACAGAGGGCGGAAAGGGGCCGAGGACAGAGGGCGGAAAGGGTCCGAGGACCGAGGGCGGAAAGGGTCCGAGGAGCGAGGGCGGAAAGGGTCCGAGGACCGAGGGCGGAAAGGGGCCGAGGACCGAGGGCGGAAAGGGGCCGAGGACCGAGGGCGGAAAGGGGCCGAGGACCGAGGGCGGAAAGGGGCCGAGGACCGAGGGCGGAAAGGGGCCGAGGACAGAGGGCGGAAAGGGGCCGAGGACAGAGGGCGGAAAGGGGCCGAGGACGGAGGGCGGAAAGGGGCCGAGGACGGAGGGCGGAAAGGGGCCGAGGACGGAGGGCGGAAAGGGGCCGAGGACGGAGGGCGGAAAGGGGCCGAGGACGGAGGGCGGAAAGGGGCCGAGGACGGAGGGCGGAAAGGGGCCGAGGACGGAGGGCGGAAAGGGGCCGAGGACGGAGGGCGGAAAGGGGCCGAGGACGGAGGGCGGAAAGGGGCCGAGGACGGAGGGCGGAAAGGGGCCGAGGACGGAGGGCAGAAAGGGGCCGAGGACCGAGGGCAGAAAGGGGCCGAGGACCGAGGGCAGAAAGGGGCCGGGGACCGAGGGCAGAAAGGGGCCGGGGACTGAGGGCAGAAAGGGGCGAGGACTGAGGGCAGATGGGTTTCCTCACTTCCGGCCTCTCATAGTTGGGGCGTTTGTATCTATCAGAGGAAAAGGAACAAAAACCTCACGATTCATAGAAATCAGCGAAAGAAAAACTCTAAGAAAGTCTCAGAGCTGAAGGGGTTAATGCCGCCTGCCCCAGTAATGGGGAATCTCCACACACCTCCACCTGCAGAGCCGCACACTAGATATATAATAACCTGCACCTACCTCCACCTGCAGAGCCGCACACTAGATATATAATAACCTGCACCTACCTCCACCTGCAGAGCCGCACACTAGATATATAATACCCTGCACCTACCTCCACCTGCAGAGCCGCACACTAGATATATAATACCCTGCACCTACCTCCACCTGCAGAGCCGCACACTAGATATATAATACCCTGCACCTACCTCCACCTGCAGAGCCGCACACTAGATATATAATACCCTGCACCTACCTCCACCTGCAGAGCCGCACACTAGATATATAATACCCTGCACCTACCTCCACCTGCAGAGCCGCACACTAGATATATAATACCCTGCACCTACCTCCACCTGCAGAGCCGCACACTAGATATATAATACCCTGCACCTACCTCCACCTGCAGAGCCGCACACTAGATATATAATACCCTGCACCTACCTCCACCTGCAGAGCCGCACACTAGATATATAATACCCTGCACCTACCTCCACCTGCAGAGCCGCACACTAGATATATAATACCCTGCACCTACCTCCACCTGCAGAGCCGCACACTAGATATATAATACCCTGCACCTACCTCCACCTGCAGAGCCGCACACTAGATATATAATACCCTGCACCTACCTCCACCTGCAGAGCCGCACACTAGATATATAATACCCTGCACCTACCTCCACCTGCAGAGCCGCACACTAGATATATAATACCCTGCACCTACCTCCACCTGCAGAGCCGCACACTAGATATATAATACCCTGCACCTACCTCCACCTGCAGAGCCGCACACTAGATATATAATACCCTGCACCTACCTCCACCTGCAGAGCCGCACACTAGATATATAATACCCTGCACCTACCTCCACCTGCAGAGCCGCACACTAGATATATAATACCCTGCACCTACCTCCACCTGCAGAGCCGCACACTAGATATATAATACCCTGCACCTACCTCCACCTGCAGAGCCGCACACTAGATATATAATACCCTGCACCTACCTCCACCTGCAGAGCCGCACACTAGATATATAATACCCTGCACCTACCTCCTCCTGCAGAGCCGCACACTAGATATATAATACCCTGCACCTACCTCCACCTGCAGAGCCGCACACTAGATATATAATACCCTGCACCTACCTCCTCCTGCAGAGCCGCACACTAGATATATAATACCCTGCACCTACCTCCACCTACAGAGCCGCACACTAGATATATAATACCCTGCACCTACCTCCACCTGCAGAGCCGCACACTAGATATATAATACCCTGCACCTACCTCCACCTGCAGAGCCGCACACTAGATATATAATACCCTGCACCTACCTCCACCTGCAGAGCCGCACACTAGATATATAATACCCTGCACCTACCTCCACCTGCAGAGCCGCACACTAGATATATAATACCCTGCACCTACCTCCACCTGCAGAGCCGCACACTAGATATATAATACCCTGCACCTACCTCCACCTGCAGAGCCGCACACTAGATATATAATACCCTGCACCTACCTCCACCTGCAGAGCCGCACACTAGATATATAATACCCTGCACCTACCTCCACCTGCAGAGCCGCACACTAGATATATAATACACTGCACCTACCTCCACCTGCAGAGCCGCACACTAGATATATAATACCCTGCACCTACCTCCACCTGCAGAGCCGCACACTGGATATATAATACCCTGCACCTACCTCCACCTGCAGAGCCGCACACTAGATATATAATACCCTGCACCTACCTCCACCTGCAGAGCCGCACACTAGATATATAATACACTGCACCTACCTCCACCTGCAGAGCCGCACACTAGATATATAATACCCTGCACCTACCTCCACCTGCAGAGCCGCACACTGGATATATAATACCCTGCACCTACCTCCACCTGCAGAGCCGCACACTAGATATATAATACCCTGCACCTACCTCCACCTGCAGAGCCGCACACTAGATATATAATACCCTGCACCTACCTCCACCTGCAGAGCCGCGCACTAGATATATAATACACTGCACCTACCTCCACCTGCAGAGCCGCACACTAGATATATAATACCCTGCACCTACCTCCACCTGCAGAGCCGCACACTGGATATATAATACCCTGCACCTACCTCCACCTGCAGAGCCGCACACTAGATATATAATACCCTGCACCTACCTCCACCTGCAGAGCCGCACACTAGATATATAATACCCTGCACCTACCTCCACCTGCAGAGCCGCACACTAGATATATAATACCCTGCACCTACCTCCACCTGCAGAGCCGCGCACTAGATATATAATACACTGCACCTACCTCCACCTGCAGAGCCGCACACTAGATATATAATACCCTGCACCTACCTCCACCTGCAGAGCCGCACACTAGATATATAATACCCTGCACCTACCTCCACCTGCAGAGCCGCACACTAGATATATAATACCCTGCACCTACCTCCACCTGCAGAGCCGCACACTAGATATATAATACCCTGCACCTACCTCCACCTGCAGAGCCGCACACTAGATATATAATACCCTGCACCTACCT
The DNA here is from genome assembly GCF_048569485.1 of Anomaloglossus baeobatrachus. NCBI lineage: Eukaryota > Metazoa > Chordata > Amphibia > Anura > Aromobatidae > Anomaloglossus > Anomaloglossus baeobatrachus. The sequence continues at coordinate 577,306,748 of NC_134357.1, read as the reverse complement.
CCACCTGCAGAGCCGCACACTAGATATATAATACCCTGCACCTACCTCCACCTGCAGAGCCGCACACTAGATATATAATACCCTGCACCTACCTCCACCTGCAGAGCCGCACACTAGATATATAATACCCTGCACCTACCTCCACCTGCAGAGCCGCACACTAGATATATAATACCCTGCACCTACCTCCACCTGCAGAGCCGCACACTAGATATATAATACCCTGCACCTACCTCCACGTGCAGAGCCGCACACTAGATATATAATACCCTGCACCTACCTCCACCTGCAGAGCCGCACACTAGATATATAATACCCTGCACCTACCTCCACCTGCAGAGCCGCACACTAGATATATAATACCCTGCACCTACCTCCACCTGCAGAGCCGCACACTAGATATATAATACCCTGCACCTACCTCCTCCTGCAGAGCCGCACACTAGATATATAATACCCTGCACCTACCTCCACCTGCAGAGCCGCACACTAGATATATAATACCCTGCACCTACCTCCACCTGCAGAGCCGCACACTAGATATATAATACCCTGCACCTACCTCCACCTGCAGAGCCGCACACTAGATATATAATACCCTGCACCTACCTCCACCTGCAGAGCCGCACACTAGATATATAATACCCTGCACCTACCTCCTCCTGCAGAGCCGCACACTAGATATATAATACCCTGCACCTACCTCCACCTGCAGAGCCGCACACTAGATATATAATAACCTGCACCTACCTCCACCTGCAGAGCCGCACACTAGATATATAATACCCTGCACCTACCTCCACCTGCAGAGCCGCACACTAGATATATAATACCCTGCACCTACCTCCACCTGCAGAGCCGCACACTAGATATATAATACCCTGCACCTACCTCCACCTGCAGAGCCGCACACTAGATATATAATACCCTGCACCTACCTCCACCTGCAGAGCCGCACACTAGATATATAATACCCTGCACCTACCTCCACCTGCAGAGCCGCACACTAGATATATAATACCCTGCACCTACCTCCACCTGCAGAGCCGCACACTAGATATATAATACCCTGCACCTACCTCCACCTGCAGAGCCGCACACTAGATATATAATACCCTGCACCTACCTCCACCTGCAGAGCCGCACACTAGATATATAATACCCTGCACCTACCTCCACCTGCAGAGCCGCACACTAGATATATAATACCCTGCACCTACCTCCACCTGCAGAGCCGCACACTAGATATATAATACCCTGCACCTACCTCCACCTGCAGAGCCGCACACTAGATATATAATACCCTGCACCTACCTCCACCTGCAGAGCCGCACACTAGATATATAATACCCTGCACCTACCTCCACCTGCAGAGCCGCACACTAGATATATAATACCCTGCACCTACCTCCACCTGCAGAGCCGCACACTAGATATATAATACCCTGCACCTACCTCCACCTGCAGAGCCGCACACTAGATATATAATACCCTGCACCTACCTCCACCTGCAGAGCCGCACACTAGATATATAATACCCTGCACCTACCTCCTCCTGCAGAGCCGCACACTAGATATATAATACCCTGCACCTACCTCCACCTGCAGAGCCGCACACTAGATATATAATACCCTGCACCTACCTCCACCTGCAGAGCCGCACACTAGATATATAATACCCTGCACCTACCTCCACCTGCAGAGCCGCACACTGGATATATAATACCCTGCACCTACCTCCACCTGCAGAGCCGCACACTAGATATATAATACTCTGCACCTACCTCCACCTGCAGAGCCGCACACTAGATATATAATACCCTGCACCTACCTCCACCTGCAGAGCCGCACACTAGATATATAATACCCTGCACCTACCTCCACCTGCAGAGCCGCACACTAGATATATAATAACCTGCACCTACCTCCACCTGCAGAGCCGCACACTAGATATATAATACCCTGCACCTACCTCCACCTGCAGAGCTGCACACTAGATATATAATACCCTGCACCTACCTCCACCTGCAGAGCCGCACACTAGATATATAATACCCTGCACCTACCTCCACCTGCAGAGCCGCACACTAGATATATGGCTGCTCTGTGCTTCCAGGACCTGTGATGATGTCACATGGAGGGGAGGAGTCAGGGGTCACATGATCAGCTCCTCAGTGTATGCAGGACTCTGCTGTGCTGGTTGTCATGGTGCTGGATGAGGGGAGGTTTATGTGTGGGGTCAGGAGGGGTTTACAGTGTGGATGTAGCAGAGCCGTGTGTGTACGAGGTGTACGGAGCGGAGCCGTGTGTGTACGAGGTGTACGGAGCGGAGCCGTGTGTGTACGAGGTGTACGGAGCGGAGCCGTGTGTGTACGAGGTGTACGGAGCAGAGCCGTGTGTGTACGAGGTGTACGGAGCGGAGCCGTGTGTGTACGAGGTGTACGGAGCGGAGCCGTGTGGGTACGAGGTGTACGGAGCGGAGCCGTGTGTGTACGAGGTGTACGGAGCGGAGCCGTGTGTGTACGAGGTGTACGGAACGGAGCCGTGTGTGTACGAGGTGTACGGAACGGAGCCGTGTGTGTACGAGGTGTACGGAACAGAGCCGTGTGTGTACGAGGTGTACGGAGCAGAGCCGTGCGTGTATGAGGTGTACGGAGCGGAGCCGTGTGTGTATGAGGTGTACGGAGCGGAGCCGTGCGTGTACGAGGTGTACGGAGAGGAGCCGCGTGTGTGTATGAGGTGTACGGAGCGGAGCCGTGTGTGTACAGAGCGGAGCCGTGCGTGTACGAGGCGTACGGAGCGGAGCCGTTTGTGTACGGAGCGGACCAATGTGTGTGTACGAGGTGTACGGAGCGGACCAATGTGTGTGTACGAGGTGTACGGAGCGGAGCCGTGTGTGTACGAGGTGTACGGAGCAGAGCCGTGTGTGTTCGAGGTGTACGGAGTGGATCCGTGTGTGTACGAGGTGTACGGAGCAAAGCCGTGTGTGTATGAGGTGTACAGAGCGGAGCCGTGTGGGTATGGAGTGGAGCCGTGTGTGTACGAGGTGTGCGGAGCCGTGTGGGTACGGAGCAGAGCCGTGTGTGTACGAGGTGTGCGGAGCCGTGTGTGTACGACCAGAACTATTTCCCCCGTCCACAGTAAGCGAGGGTCCCTGAGTTTGTGAGGGGCAGTAAAGTCTGAGGGGGCCGGTAAGTCCATAGTATAAGCACAATATCATAGTGTGACACAAGAGCAGAGTTTGGAGTTTTCCATTGTATTTCCATTGTTTTTTGCTTTTATCTGTGCTGTTTATCCCCATTTAATAGCGGCTCCATGGACAATGCTGCCAGGTGTGTGTCTTGTCAGATGTATGCCTGCCTTGAGCAGCCGTTGGAGGGTGAATATGTCTGCACTCGATGTCAGCGTGTTACATATTTGGAAGCCCAGGTAACTGATCTAAATATGAGCTCACAACACTCAGGAGCATTGCAAACCTGGAGAGGAGTTTAGAGCTCACTGAGCGGCTCTGGCTGGGGCCAGTGCTATGGAGGAGGGTGGAGGAGGGGAAGGTCAGGACCCAGAGGTAGGTAGCTGGGTAAGGCCGGTTTCACACATCCGGCTTTTTGCCGTTTTGCCGGATCCGGCGCTCTCCCGTACAGTTAATACAGTACAATGACAGAGCAATAAGCGCCGGTCACATGCTGTCATGTGACCGGCGCATGTGACCCGGAAGTTACAGCGCTGTCATTGTACTGTATTATCTGTACGGGAGAGCGCCGGATCCGGTAAAACGGCAAAAAGCCGGATGTGTGAAACCGGCCTAACAGAAGAAGAAGTAGGGGGAAAAGTGTCAGGGAGCCCGGTCCTGATCTGGCACAACCTAGTAAATATGCCTGTGTGGCTGATATTAGGAATGCAGGACCAGGACTAGGATCACTACAGCAGGACGTTGCTCCTAGCAACCAGGAAAATGGCTGCTGTAGGAAGGAGGGAAATAGGAGTGCAGCAAAAGCCAGATGGATTTTGGTGGTAGGGGACTCTATAATTAGGTGGACAGACAAGGTTATTTTTCGTCGAGACAATGAATGCCGAACAGTGTGTTGTCTGCCGGGTGCTCAGGTTCAGCATATTGCGGATCTGATAGATTGCTGGGTGGGGCTGGGGAAAATCCAGCAATCATGGTGCACATTGGTACTAATTACAACTTTAGAGGCAGGTGGAAGGTCCTTAAAAATGATTACAGGGTACTAGGAGAGAAGCTGAAGTACAGGACCTCCAAGGTGGTGTTTTCAGAAATACTATCGGTGCCACGAGCGTCACTAGAAAGACAGCGGGAGATTAGGGAGATAAATATGTGGCTTAGGAATTGGTGCAGGAAGGAAGGGTTCGGGTTCATGGAGAACTGGCCCGACTTCTCAGTCAGCTACAGGCTCTACAGTAGGGACGGGCTGCACCTCAATGGGGAGGGTGCAGCTGTGCTGGGGGAGAAAATGGTCAGACAGATGTAGGAGCTTTTAAACTAGGATTTGGGGGGAGGGAGGGTAGTGGAACAAATAAAGGAATAGAGCATATAGAGACAGTGAAACAGTAGGGGTCAATGAAGGTTGGGGGATCTGGAACATGCAAGGAGAGTAGGGAGGCAAGGAGTAAGGAATGTGTTTAATACTATTAAATGTCTACTGGCAAATACAATAAGTCTTGCAAAGAAAATGAATAAATTGGAGACTAATGTCAAGCATGGATTATGATGTGGTGGGCATTAGGGAAATCGGATGAGAGCCATGACTGGGTGACAAACGTAGAGGGTTATACTACATTCATGAAAGACATGAAAGACAAAAATGGTGGAGGGGTGTGTAAATTTATAAAATCCAACCTAAGACCTGTGCTCAATGATGACATTGGGGGGAACTGCAACAATGTAGAGTCAGTATGGGAAAATGTACATGGGGAGGGGAATAACGGAAAGCTACTAATTGGAGTTTGCTATAAGCCTCCTAACATACCTGAAAGGTAGAGGGTGAAATGCTGCAACAAATTGAAAAGTCATCAAATAATAATAATAATAATCGGGTCCTTTTTATGGGGGATTTTAACTATCCAGACATTTAGTGGGACATAGAATCTTCTGGTTGTGCTAATAGTTGTAAGTTCTTATCTACTATTCAAGACCATTTCCTCTTTCAGATGGTAGATTAACCGACAAGGGGAGATAATCTGCTAGATCTGGTCTTGTCAAATAGACCGGATACAATTTCAGATCTACAGGTCCGAGAGCACTTGGGAACCAGCGATCATAATATGGTAAGCTTCAACGTAATATTCAATAGAACATTTAAAAGGGGAAATCCTAAAACCTAGAATTTTAGGAAAGCTGATTTAACAAATTAAAGGAAGAGCTTCATTGTGTAGATTGGGACAAAGTCATGGTAACTGGGGATACCGAACATAAATGGGGTAAGTTTAACCTCATAACGACGGCCGTACGACTTAAAGCGGCGGCAAAACAGGGTACTTATTCTGTTCCGCCGCTTTAAAGCGGCGGCCCGAAAAAACCCTGTAGCGCCCCCCAGCGACCGAAAATCTCGGGGGTTTCAGCTACCGGGGGTAGCTGAGACCCCCCAGATTATGAATCGGGGTGTTTTTTTTGGACCCCGATCATGTGATCGGCGGTATACACCGTATACCGACGAACACATGAAAAAAAAAGAAATGGCCGGTAAAACTGATTTCTTTTTCATCTGACATGATCAAACATGTCAGATGAGAAAGAAATCTAACCCCCTAGTGCCCCCAAAGCCCCCGGTACCGGAGAGTCCCCCCACCACCACCCCTACCCCCACCGGACATCCAAAATGGCGCCGAAGCGCACAGAAAACTGCCGCCGGCGCCGGCTCTGCAGTCATTTCCCTCCGATCTGAAATGATCAAACATTTCAGATCGGAGGGAAATGTCCTCCCCCTGACCCCTCCTCCGGTCCACCGGAGCCCTCTGGTCACCGGAGCCCCCTCCGGTCTCCAGAGCCGCCTCCCCCCTCCCCCCTCCGGAGCGTGGAAGATGGCGGCGCACAGCGCGCGGCCGCCTTCATTCTGCTCTTTCTGCCGCATGTGACACGTCACATGCGGCAGAAAGGTGTCCCCAGGTCCCACTAGGTAACCCCCCGTCACCCCCCCCCCCCCCAAGCCCCCGGTTATACGTTACCTGTCTGCCGCTCCGGGCCCGCGATCGCCGCCTCCTTCTTCAATGCTGGCGGCGCATGCGCAGACAGCGGCTGTCAGCTGGATCCCTGCAAGCAGGGATCCTGCTGACGTCGCTGATGCACAGGCTCCACTGTGGACCGGGGGAGGGTGAGTGCAGTGATCTGCAGCCACACTCCTCACATGGAGAGGCTGCTGTTCCAGAAAATGGGGGGTACGTTCTGTGAGCGTGCCCCTCATATTCTGGAATGAGGTTACTGCAGGTCACTCTGCCCTAGGTTGGACCGGGGCAGTGTGAGTGCAGTATTCTCAGATTACTGCACCCACACTGCTCATGGAGAGCTTGCTCTTCCAGAAAATGGGGGATACGTTCCCTGAACGTGCCCCCCATATTCTAGAAGATCCAGAGTCGCCGAGGGACCTCCAAAATGGATTACAGCGACCGGAATTTCTTTATTTTCAATAAATTGGTAAAAGAGGAATGTTTCGGGGAGTGTTTTTTCAAATAAATTTTTTTTTTGTCTTTTTTTTTTCTATTACTGACTGGGTTAGTGATGTCGGGTATCTGTTCAGATGCCGTGACATCACTAACCCCAGGGCTTGATGCCAGGTGACATTACAGCTGGTATCAACCCCATATATTACCCCGTCTGCCACCGCACCAGGGCGCGGGATGAGCTGGGGCGAAGCGCCAGGATTGGCGCATCTAATGGATGCGCCACTTCTGGGGCGGCTGCGGCCTGCTATTTTTAGGCTGGGAAGAGTCCAATAACCATGGCTCTTCCCACCCTGAGAATACCAGACCCCAGCTGTCCGCTTCACCTTGGCTGGTGATCTAATTTGGGGGGACCCCACGTTTTTTTTTTTTTTTAAAAAACGCCTGGGGAGCCCTCCAAATTGATCACCAGCCAAGGTGAAGCTGTCAGCTGTGGTTTGCAGGCTACAGCTGTCTGCTTTACCCTAGCTGGCTATCAAAAATAGGGGGGACCCCACGTCGTTTATTTTAATTATTAATTTTTTGGGGGGCTAAATACAAGGCTAGGCACCCTTTAGTGCCACATGAAAGGCACTAAAGGGCGCCAGCTTAGAATATGCAGGGGAATGGGACGTTATATTTGTTTGACATCTATCCATTCATCCATTGTAGCATTTTACGCTGTGTGCCCACAATCAGGGTTTGCAGCGTTTTGGGCGCAGAGTGTTTTCCCTGCGTCCATAGCGCTGCGTTGTGCAGTAGAAGCACAGTGGAAGGATTTTTAGAAATCCCATGCCCAATGTGCTTCTTTTCTCCGCAGCATAAACCGACCTGTGGCGCAGCTTCCCAAGCCTCAGCATGTCAATTTATGCTGCGGAGATGAGTGTTCTCTGCAGGTAGCATAGAGCTCCACAGCGGCCTGAACCCAAATCGTGGGCTTGGGCAGCTGCGTTCTCCCGTGGACAACACTCACATCTCTGCAGGAGGCTGACACTGTGTACTAGATGCCGTGTCGCTGGATCATGGCCACATAGCCTAACAGTGAGACATTTGTTGCTACAGCAACATTTTTGTGAAGTACCTGTGGATTCAAAATGCTTACTATACTCCTGAATAAAATCCAGTTTCCAAAATGGGGTCACTTGTGGGGGTTTTCTGATGTATAGGTACCCAAGGGGCCCTGCTAATGTGACATGGTGCGCGCAATTTATTTCAACTTTTCCAGAATTCAAATGGTGCTCCCTCCATTCCAAGCCCTCCCATTTATCCAAACAGAGGTTTTTGGCCACATGTGGGGTATCCCTGTGCTCATAAGACATTGGATAACAACCTGTGGGGTCCACGGTTTGTTGTTGTCTCTTGAAAAAGTGAGAAATTTGATGCTAAAGCAACAGTTTTGTGAAAAAAATGAAAATTTTCAATATGGCAACCTAAGCTTATCAAATTCTGTGAAGTACTCGTGGATTCAAACTGCTCACTATACACCTTGATAAAAGCCTTGAGGTGTCTTGTTTCCAGAATGGAGTCACTTTTGGGGGACCGCCACTGTTTAGGCACCTCAGGGGCTCTCCAAATGCAACCTGGCGTCCGCTATTGATTCCAGCCAATTTTGCAGTCACATGGCACTCCTTCCCTTCCGAGCCCTGCCATGCGCCCAAACAGTTGATTTCCACCACATATAAGGTATCGCCAAACTCAGGAGAAATTGCACAATAAATGTTATGCTGAATTTTTTCCTTTTACTCTTGTAAAAAAAAAAGCTACCTGGTTGAAATAACAATTTTGTGGTAAAATTTTTTTTTTTTTTTTTCATGGCTCAACGTTATAAAATTCTGTGAAGCACCTGAGGGTTCAGGGTACTCACCAAACATCTAGATAAATTCCTTGAGGGGCCTAGTTTCCAAAATGGGGCCACTTGTGCGGGGTTTCTGCTGTTTAGGTACCTTAGGGGACCTCCAAATGCGACATGGTGCCCGCAATCTTTTTCAGCCAAATTTCCTTTCTAAAATTCAAATATTGCTCCTTTCGTTCCAAGCCCTCCCATTTGTCCAAACAAAGGTTTCAGACCACATGTGAGGTATCACCGCGCTCATAAAAAAGTGGTTAACAAACCATGAGGTCAAATTTTTGGAATTACCTCTTGAAAAAGTGAGAAAATTGATGCTAAAGCAACATTTTTGAGAAAATTATTAAAATTTTCAATATGACAACGTAACGTTAACAAAATCTGTGAAGTACCTGTGGATCTAAAATGCTCACTATACCCCTAGATAGAAGCCTTGAGGGGTCTAGTTTCCAAAATGGTGTCACTTGTGAGGGATTTCTTCTGTTTAGGTACCTTAGCGGACCTGTAAATGCAACATGGTGCCCGCAATCTATTTCAGCCAAATTTGCTTTCCAAAATTCAGATATTGCTCCTTCTGTTCCGAGCCCTCCCATTTGTCCAAACAGAGGTTTCTGACCACATGTGGGGTATCGGCGCGCTCATAAGAAAGTGGGGAACAAGTTTTGAGGTCCATTTTGTTGTGTTATTTCTTCTAAAAGTGAATAAATTTGGGTTAGAGCAACATTTTTAGGTAAAATTTAATTTTTGCTTTTTTTCATTCCACATTGCTTTTGTTCATGTGAAGCACCTGAAGGGTTAATAAACTTCTTGAATGTGGTTTTGAGTACTTTGGGGGGTGCAGTTTTTAGAATGGTGTCACTTTTGGGTATTTTCTGTCATCTAGGCCTCTCAAAGTCACTTCAAATGTGATGTGGTCCCTAAAAAAATGGTTTTGTAAATTTTGATGTAAAAATGAGAAATTGCTGATAAACTTTGAACCCCTCTAACTTCCTAACAAAAAAAAATTTTGTTTCCAAAATTGTGCTGATGTAAAGTAGACATGTGGGAAATGTTATTTATTAACTATTTTGTGTCACAGAAATCTCTGGTTTAACGGTATAAAAATTCAAAAGTTGAAAATTGCTAAATTTTCAAAATTTTTGCCAATATTCAATTTTTTTCATAAATAAACACAAAAAATATTGTCCTAAATTTGGTACTAACATGAAGTCCAATATGTGACGAAAAAACAATCTCAGAATCACCGGGATCCGTTGAAGCGTTCCAGAGTTATAACCTCATGAAGTGACACTGGTCAGAATTGCAAAATTTGGTCTGGTCATTAAGGTGAAAATTAGCTCCGTCACTAAAGGGTTAAGGATATACTACTAGAGTCCTGTAAAATACTTATACCTTCTAGTAAAAAAATGTCTAGGAATAAAAACAAAACCTCTATGGATAAATAAGACTGTACAAAGTATAATAAAAGAAAAACAAATGGCATTCAAAATCTTGAAAGGTGAGAATACAGAAATAGCATTTCAAGATCATAAGGATCTCAATAGGAAACGTGAAAAAGAAATAAAGCAAGCAAAATTAGCTACTGAAACAAAAATCGACAAGGACATTAAAATAAATCCCAAAATTTGTTATAAATACATTAATGCCAAAAAAAAGACAAAGGATGGCATTGGTCCGTTAAAATATAGTAACAAGTTAATTATAGAGGACAAAGTAAAGACTGAGATATTAAACAGTCACTTCTCATCCGTGTTCACCAAGGAACAGACTGTTTCAGGGATAATTCAACAAGTGAAAAATCAAAGTTCACCACCTGATATTAATTTAACACAAGAAGAAGTACGTCTGCGTCTGAGTAAATTGAACATTGACAAATCCGCTGGGCCAGATGGCATTCATGCACGAATATTGAGGGAACTGAGCTCAGTAATTGACAGACCGCTGTATCTCATCTTTTTAGACTCGCTTGTAACAGGGTTGGTGCCTCAGGATTGGAGGATTGCTGATGTGGTACCGATATTTAAGAAAGGTAAGAGGATAGATCCAGGCAACCACCATCCAGTAATTCTGACATCAGTAGCGTGCAAAGTTTTTGAGGGCATTTTAAGGGATGACATGCAAAAATATTGCAAAACATAATATAATAACTGACAGACAGCAAGGATTCATGAAAAATAAGTAATGTCTAACCAACATGTTGAGGTTCTATGAGGAGGTAAGTGCAAACCTGGATATTGGTAATGCAGCTGATCTGATTTATTTGGACTTTGTAAAGGCATTTGATACTGTACCACATAACAGCCTTATACTAAAGCTCCAGAAGCAAGGACTAGGGAAAACTATATGCAACTGGGTAAGGAATTGGCTAAAAGATAGGAAATCTCAACCCTATTTTAAAATGTGCAATTTTTATTAATATTCATTAAAATGTACCCACAAACAGACACACAAACATATAAATGAGAATGGATCACGATATCCTTGTAAATAACCAAGGAGTTTTATAGACACACTCACTTTAGGAAAGGGAAGGGAAACTAATATAGCCCTATAAGGGTAGTGTATCCCTACCTAACAACGGAGGGTATGACACCATAAGTTACCGGGCGCCCCTGTTCCACGTCGGCTCTCCCTCTCCCTGACCCTGATATAGGGATGGGATGGAAAGCCCTATAGTGGTGCTTGCACAGTACAATATATATGAGTTCCCAAATGGTAATACTCTTCCCTGTATTGTTTTCCTTATATCAAGAAGGTATCAATTTACTGATCTATAACCAGGAATTCCTATTCATGATACTAGCACTGTACAAGACGTATAGACTTCTATTCCTAATAAATTATCTTTATGCAAGGTAGTGATCCATAAGAGTTATTTACAACCACATATGTTACAGGGTGGTATACCCCACAAGTATATTACAGTCACCTAGAGTCATATCACAAGGGGCTCAGATAATCTCCCCATTATACCCCAGGAGCTGAAAGAAAAATGGGATACAGACACCCCTGCAAATTACTGCAAAATAGAAAAGTTTGCTCCAATCATATTCTATATAATATAGTATAACAGGGAGAAAAGATTAATTACTTCCCTGAGAAGCAGGAATCTAGGCCTGCCAGGCCTCAACGCGTTTCTCCTCTCCCTTTAGAGGTTCATCAGGAGGCTAAGGGGAGACGGCAGCGGGTCCTGTTCAATAACAATCCATGGATATTGTACTGTGCAAGCACCACTATAGGACTTTCCATCCCATCCCTATATCAGGGTAAGGGAGAGGGAGAGCCGACGTGGAACGGGGGCGCCCGGTAACTTATGGTGTCATACCCTCCGTTGTTAGGTAGGGATACACTACCCTTATAGGGCTATATTAGTTTCCCTTCCCTTTCCTAAAGTGAGTGTGTATATAAAACTCCTTGGTTATTTACAAGGATATCGTGATCCATTCTCATTTATATGTTTGTGTGTCTGTTTGTGGGTACATTTTAATGAATATTAATAAAAATTGCACATTTTAAAATAGGGTTGAGATTACATGTTAGTCCCTTTTTGAGCACTCTACCCATCTATTTAACTCTGTTAGTTAAAAGATAGGAAACAAAGAGTAGTCTTAAATGGTATATTCTCTAAATGGGCCATAGTCAGCAGAGGGGTGCCGCAGGGATCTGTGCTAGGACCGATCCTTTTTAATCTCTTTATTAATGACCTTGTGGATGTCTTTGCTGATGACACCAAACTATGTATGATATTAAAAACTGACCTTGATAGTAAAATATTACAAAAAGATCTGGATAAGATGTCAGAATGGGCAGATACTTGGCAAATGAGATTTAATGTTGATAAATGTAAAGTAATGCACTTAGGACGGAGTAATCCTATAGATGCATATACTTTTAATGGAAGTAATCTTGCGCTAAAGAACAGGAGGACTCTGGTTACAAATAAGCTGAGCAGCAGCACTTAATGTCAAGCAGCAGCTGCTAAAGTAAACAAGATTTTAGGGTGTATAAAAAGAGATATTAGATCCTGTGATCCCAATGTATTGTTACCCCTCTATAAATCACTTGTAAGGCCACATCTGGAATATGGGATCTAGTTTTGGGCTCCACATTTTAAGAAGGACATACAGATTTAGAGTCAGTTTAAAGGCGGGCAACTAGACTATTAAAAGGAATGGAAGGCCTCCCATATGATGAGAGGTTGAAAAAGTTAGATATGTTTAGCTTAGAAAAATGATGTCTCAGAGGAGATCTCATTTATATGTATAAATACATGTGTTGTCAATATAAAGGACTGGCACATGACTTATTCCTTCCAAAGACAATACTAAGGACCAGGGGGCACTCACTGCGAGTGGAAGAAAAGTGATTCCGACACCTAAATAGGAAAGGGTTCTTTACAGTTAGAGCAGTCAGACTGTGGAATGCCCTACCACAAGAGGTAGTAATGGCAGATACTATAACTGCTTTTAAAAAAGAGTTGGATTTCCTCAGTACACAACATTGTCAGTTATAAATGACTTAATATCAAAATGTAAAATTGGTGGAGGAAGGTTGAACTAGATGGACCTAGGTCTTTTTTCAACCTATGCAACTATCTAACATGACCTCTGTGCAAAGAGAGAGGAGCTCACAGAAGAGCAGGTAAGGCTGCTTTCACACATCCGGCTTGAGCTGTGCGGCTCAATCCGGCTGTGCAAGCTATGCAACGGATGCGGTGAAAACACCGCATCCTTTGCATAAGTTTTTCCCATGCGGCCCGTCCGGTTTTTGCCGCATGCGGCATGCTACTGAGCATGCGCAGTGGCAAAAACCGCATGCGGCGGCCGCATGCGTTTTTTGCCGCATCGCGCCGCATCCGGCCGCCATAGGCATGCATTGAAAAAATTCGCCGCATCGGCCGAATGCGGCGCAATGCGTTTTTTTTTTGCCGCACGAAAAAACGTGCCAGGCAACGTTCCATCCGGCCGCCGCATCGGCTAAATCTGCCGCATGCGGCAAAAATTGGACCGAACGCAAGCCCATGCAGCACAATACGGCACTAATTAAAGTCTATGCAGAAAAAACGCAATCGGCAGCAAAAAAAAACGGTTGCGATTTTCCTGCAAAGTGCCGGATTGTGCCGCATTGCAGAAACCAGAGGTGTGAAAGCAGCCTAAGTAGTTGGTATCAACCTACATGTATCTATGTAGCGTAATAGTTACTATAAAGCTGGATAAACCCTTTAATCTGTCCATCTTCTCCGCACCTGTTATTTGATTCTTGCTTATGATGGAATCTAATTATAGTGAATGACACTCGGCTCCACACTAGAGTCTGATACATGAGAAAATATACAACAGTGTGAGCACGGTCTAAGGGAAAGGCCTGGAAAAATGTCTATGGAGACGCCCCAAATCTACAACACAGAGAGCGTCGGACCCCCGGGACTGAGCGCAGGTCAGAGAAATGGGGCTGTAAGGCCAAAAACACAATAATACAAGGGTTGAATGAAAAGTAATATCTCCACCTTCATAACTCCTCTCAGATGTCAGCGCTGGTATGGGGCAGGTACTGGACTGTTCAGGAGACTCTCCTCTACAACTCCAGTTGGTGGGAGACCTTAGCAATGAACGGTTGTGTTGTTACAGTGTAAAGAATGGACCCTGTGCAGACGATCGGTCAATGTGATTTAGGCAACGTGCTGTCATTGAATTCTTGACAGCAGAAGGTGTCACCCCAAAGGAGATCCATCAGAGAATACAAGCCGTGTACGGTGATTGTGCTGATGTGCACTGTGCGTCGTTGGGCCAGTAGTAAGATTACAGATGGTGACAGGGAACGTCTGACTTGTGTGACAAAGAAAGAGTTGGACGTCCTGTGACAGCAACCACGGAGTTACACATGGAAAACGTAGACTCAGGATGATGGTCGTATCACTCAGAGAGAAATTGTAAGCACAATCGGCATTTCACAGGAACGTGTAGTCACATTATTGCTCTGCTTGGTTATGGGAAGATCTGTGCACGATGGCTGCCCCGGATGCTGACGTCTGACATGAAAGCCACAGACCGGACATTTACCAGGAAATCCTCTCACGTTACGAGAATGAAGGTGACGCCTTTCTGCATTCAATTGTGACCGGAGATGAAGCTTGTGTACACCACTACGGACCGGAGCCGAAACGTCAGTCCATGGAATATCAGCACAAGGGCTCGCCCCAGAAAAAGACATTCAAGACCCCGTCCTCAGCCGGGAAATCCTGACCTCAGTGTTTGGGGAGATGACGTTATCCATGGGGATTTCCTACAACGTGGAGAACAATCACTTCAGAGCATTACATCACAACGCTGCCAACTGTGAAACCACGACTAACGTACACTGAGGAGCTGATCATGTGACCCCTGACTCCTCCCCTCCATGTGACATCATCACAGGTCCTGTAAGCACAGAGCAGCCATATATCTAGTGTGCGGCTCTGCAGGTGGAGGTAGGTGCAGGGTATTATATATCTAGTGTGCGGCTCTGCAGGTGGAGGTAGGTGCAGGTTATTATATATCTAGTGTGCGGCTCTGCAGGTGGAGGTAGGTGCAGGGTATTATATATCTAGTGTGCGGCTCTGCAGGTGGAGGTAGGTGCAGGGTATTATATATCTAGTGTGCGGCTCTGCAGGTGGAGGTAGGTGCAGGGTATTATATATCTAGTGTGCGGCTCTGCAGGTGGAGGTAGGTGCAGGGTATTATATATCTAGTGTGCGGCTCTGCAGGTGGAGGTAGGTGCAGGGTATTATATATCTAGTGTGCGGCTCTGCAGGTGGAGGTAGGTGCAGGGTATTATATATCTAGTGTGCGGCTCTGCAGGTGGAGGTAGGTGCAGGGTATTATATATCTAGTGTGCGGCTCTGCAGGTGGAGGTAGGTGCAGGGTATTATATATCTAGTGTGCGGCTCTGCAGGTGGAGGTAGGTGCAGGGTATTATACATCTAGTGTGCGGCTCTGCAGGTGGAGGTAGGTGCAGGGTATTATACATCTAGTGTGCGGCTCTGCAGGTGGAGGTAGGTGCAGGGTATTATACATCTAGTGTGCGGCTCTGCAGGTGGAGGTAGGTGCAGGTTATTATATATCTAGTGCGCAGCTCTGCAGGTGGAGGTAGGTGCAGGGTATTATATATCTAGTGTGCGGCTCTGCAGGTGGAGGTAGGTGCAGGGTATTATATATCTAGTGTGCGGCTCTGCAGGTGGAGGTAGGTGCAGGGTATTATATATCTAGTGTGCGGCTCTGCAGGTGGAGGTAGGTGCAGGGTATTATATATCTAGTGTGTGGCTCTGCAGGTGGAGGCAGGTGCAGGGTATTATATATCTAGTGTGCGGCTCTGCAGGAGGAGGTAGGTGCAGGGTATTATATATCTAGTGTGCGGCTCTGCAGGTGGAGGTAGGTGCAGGGTATTATATATCTAGTGTGCGGCTCTGCAGGAGGAGGTAGGTGCAGGGTATTATATATCTAGTGTGCGGCTCTGCAGGTGGAGGTAGGTGCAGGGTATTATATATCTAGTGTGCGGCTCTGCAGGTGGAGGTAGGTGCAGGGTATTATATATCTAGTGTGCGGCTCTGCAGGTGGAGGTAGGTGCAGGGTATTATATATCTAGTGTGCGGCTCTGCAGGTGGAGGTAGGTGCAGGGTATTATATATCTAGTGTGCGGCTCTGCAGGTGGAGGTAGGTGCAGGGTATTATATATCTAGTGTGCGGCTCTGCAGGTGGAGGTAGGTGCAGGGTATTATATATCTAGTGTGCGGCTCTGCAGGTGGAGGTAGGTGCAGGGTATTATATATCTAGTGTGCGGCTCTACAGGTGGAGGTAGGTGCAGGGTATTATATATCTAGTGTGCGGCTCTGCAGGAGGAGGTAGGTGCAGGGTATTATATATCTAGTGTGTGGCTCTGCAGGAGGAGGTAGGTGCAGGGTATTATATATCTAGTGTGCGGCTCTGCAGGTGGAGGCAGGTGCAGGGTATTATATATCTAGTGTGCGGCTCTGCAGGTGGAGGTAGGTGCAGGGTATTATATATCTAGTGTGCGGCTCTGCAGGTGGAGGTAGGTGCAGGGTATTATATATCTAGTGTGCGGCTCTGCAGGAGGAGGTAGGTGCAGGGTATTATATATCTAGTGTGCGGCTCTGCAGGTGGAGGTAGGTGCAGGGTATTATATATCTAGTGTGCGGCTCTGCAGGAGGAGGTAGGTGCAGGGTATTATATATCTAGTGTGCGGCTCTGCAGGTGGAGGTAGGTGCAGGGTATTATATATCTAGTGTGCGGCTCTGCAGGTGGAGGTAGGTGCAGGGTATTATATATCTAGTGTGCGGCTCTGCAGGTGGAGGTAGGTGCAGGGTATTATATATCCAGTGTGCGGCTCTGCAGGTGGAGGTAGGTGCAGGGTATTATATATCCAGTGTGCGGCTCTGCAGGTGGAGGCAGGTGCAGGGTATTGTATATCTAGTGTGCGGCTCTGCAGGTGGAGGTAGGTGCAGGGTATTGTATATCTAGTGTGCGGCTCTGCAGGTGGAGGTAGGTGCAGGTTATTATATATCTAGTGTGCGGCTCTGCAGGTGGAGGTAGGTGCAGGGTATTATATATCTAGTGTGCGGCTCTGCAGGTGGAGGTAGGTGCAGGGTATTATATATCTAGTGTGCGGCTCTGCAGGTGGAGGTAGGTGCAGGGTATTATATATCTAGTGTGCGGCTCTGCAGGTGGAGGTAGGTGCAGGGTATTATATATCTAGTGTGCGGCTGTGCAGGAGGAGGTAGGTGCAGGGTATTATATATCTAGTGTGCGGCTCTGCAGGTGGAGGTAGGTGCAGGGTATTATATATCTAGTGTGCGGCTCTGCAGGTGGAGGTAGGTGCAGGGTATTATATATCTAGTGTGCGGCTCTGCAGGTGGAGGTAGGTGCAGGGTATTATACATCTAGTGTGCGGCTCTGCAGGTGGAGGTAGGTGCAGGGTATTATACATCTAGTGTGCGGCTCTGCAGGTGGAGGTAGGTGCAGGGTATTATATATCTAGTGTGCGGCTCTGCAGGTGGAGGTAGGTGCAGGTTATTATATATCTAGTGTGCGGCTCTGCAGGTGGAGGTAGGTGCAGGGTATTATATATCTAGTGCGCGGCTCTGCAGGTGGAGGTAGGTGCAGGGTATTATATATCTAGTGTGCGGCTCTGCAGGTGGAGGTAGGTGCAGGGTATTATATATCTAGTGTGCGGCTCTGCAGGTGGAGGTAGGTGCAGGGTATTATATATCTAGTGTGCGGCTCTGCAGGTGGAGGCAGGTGCAGGGTATTATATATCTAGTGTGTGGCTCTGCAGGTGGAGGCAGGTGCAGGGTATTATATATCTAGTGTGCGGCTCTGCAGGAGGAGGTAGGTGCAGGGTATTATATATCTAGTGTGCGGCTCTGCAGGTGGAGGTAGGTGCAGGGTATTATATATCTAGTGTGCGGCTCTGCAGGAGGAGGTAGGTGCAGGGTATTATATATCTAGTGTGCGGCTCTGCAGGTGGAGGTAGGTGCAGGGTATTATATATCTAGTGTGCGGCTCTGCAGGTGGAGGTAGGTGCAGGGTATTATATATCTAGTGTGCGGCTCTGCAGGTGGAGGTAGGTGCAGGGTATTATATATCTAGTGTGCGGCTCTGCAGGTGGAGGTAGGTGCAGGGTATTATATATCTAGTGTGCGGCTCTGCAGGTGGAGGTAGGTGCAGGGTATTATATATCTAGTGTGCGGCTCTGCAGGAGGAGGTAGGTGCAGGGTATTATATATCTAGTGTGTGGCTCTGCAGGAGGAGGTAGGTGCAGGGTATTATATATCTAGTGTGCGGCTCTGCAGGTGGAGGCAGGTGCAGGGTATTATATATCTAGTGTGCGGCTCTGCAGGTGGAGGTAGGTGCAGGGTATTATATATCTAGTGTGCGGCTCTGCAGGTGGAGGTAGGTGCAGGGTATTATATATCTAGTGTGCGGCTCTGCAGGAGGAGGTAGGTGCAGGGTATTATATATCTAGTGTGCGGCTCTGCAGGTGGAGGTAGGTGCAGGGTATTATATATCTAGTGTGCGGCTCTGCAGGAGGAGGTAGGTGCAGGGTATTATATATCTAGTGTGCGGCTCTGCAGGTGGAGGTAGGTGCAGGTTATTATATATCTAGTGTGCGGCTCTGCAGGTGGAGGTAGGTGCAGGGTATTATATATCTAGTGTGCGGCTCTGCAGGTGGAGGTAGGTGCAGGGTATTATATATCTAGTGTGCGGCTCTGCAGGTGGAGGTAGGTGCAGGGTATTATATATCTAGTGTGCGGCTCTGCAGGTGGAGGTAGGTGCAGGGTATTATATATCTAGTGTGCAGCTCTGCAGGAGGAGGTAGGTGCAGGGTATTATATATCTAGTGTGCGGCTCTGCAGGTGGAGGTAGGTGCAGGGTATTATATATCTAGTGTGCGGCTCTGCAGGTGGAGGTAGGTGCAGGGTATTATATATCTAGTGTGCGGCTCTGCAGGTGGAGGTAGGTGCAGGGTATTATATATCTAGTGTGCGGCTCTGCAGGAGGAGGTAGGTGCAGGGTATTATATATCTAGTGTGCGGCTCTGCAGGTGGAGGTAGGTGCAGGGTATTATATATCTAGTGTGCGGCTCTGCAGGTGGAGGTAGGTGCAGGGTATTATATATCTGTGTGCGGCTCTGCAGGTGGAGGTAGGTGCAGGGTATTATATATCTAGTGTGCGGCTCTGCAGGTGGAGGTAGGTGCAGGGTATTATATATCTAGTGTGCGGCTCTGCAGGTGGAGGTAGGTGCAGGGTATTATATATCTAGTGTGCGGCTCTGCAGGTGGAGGTAGGTGCAGGGTATTATATATCTAGTGTGCGGCTCTGCAGGTGGAGGTAGGTGCAGGGTATTATATATCTAGTGTGCGGCTCTGCAGGTGGAGGTAGGTGCAGGGTATTATATATCTAGTGTGCGGCTCTGCAGGTGGAGGTGTGTGGAGATTCCCCATTACTGGGGCAGGCTGCATTAACCCCTTCAGCTCTGAGACTATTTGGGGCGGGGGAGGATCCTCTCTGCTCCTCAGATATAATGGCGACGGCTCTATCTGTCTCTGTCACATACGTTCTGCTGATATTCCGGCCTCTGTACTGGGAAATGTCGTCTCCATCTTGTTATATTCTCAGTGTTTTCCCTATAGTGAAGGAGATTTCTTGTATCTCCAGTAATTGTATTATTACAGCGGATTCTCTATGATGTTACATCGTCATCTTCTCCCCATTCAGGTCCCTACAATATCGGATCCTCTCAGTGGAGATCTTCTATAGAAGAGAATTCTCCTGATTGCCCCGTGAAGGATGGATATGGACAGGGACAAGATGGCGGAGAGGATATTACACCTCACCCTAGAGATCCTCTTCCGGCTTACTGGAGAGGTGAGAGATTCTGATGACGTCACATTACATCATTCTTATCTATGGGAATAACAGATGGACAGAACTGGAGAGGTGAGGACTCTGGAAATGTCTGGAGTGAGATTTATTACTGTGTCTCTCCATAACCAGGATTACACAGTAGTGAAGAAGACCTCTAGTGAGCGCTGTCAGGCCCCTGTGTCTGAGGGATGGGGAAGACCCCTGAGCCCAATCACGGGGCCTCCACCTCACCCCCCGATACATGAGGACATCAATGACCAGAAGATCCTAGAACTCACCTACAAGATGATTGAGCTGCTGACTGGAGAGGTGACACTGCTGGGAATGCTGGGACATTATACAGTAACGCTATGAAGGGATCGGGGGTGACGGTATCATTGTATGTGTCAGGTTCCTATAAGGTGTCAGGACGTCACCGTCTATTTCTCCATGGAGGAGTGGGAGTATTTAGAAGGACACAAAGATCTGTACAAGGACGTCATGATGAAGGTTCCCCAGCCAATCGCATCACCAGGTAATAGACAGGACTAAATACACACGGCCTATAATTATCTGTATGTAAGGAATGAATTCAGTCCCTGTATGTGTCTCCTCCAGTTCTATCCAGTAAGAGGACAACACCAGAGAGATGTCCCCGTCCTCTTCTCCCACAGGACTGTAAACAAGAAGATCCCGATGTTCCTCAGGATCATCAGGTAGATGGAGGGAAGGGGCTATGAAATCTCCCTATGATGTGTAGACGGCTGTGAAGGTCTTGTGCTCAGTCTTGTTTTATCCTCCAGTATTATATGTGTTATACTTGTGTAATGAGAGCGGTGGAGATGGCAGGATTAGAGCTGATCATAGATGTGACTTCTCCATCTGTCTGTGACTTTTACAATATTTTGTTTCAGGGTGAAGATCTGTCCCATATTAATACTACAGAGACATATGTGAGGGGTGATGAGCGGAGTAAAGAGGTGATTCCTACAGATAACCGCCCAGGTGAGTAGTGACCACTAAATGCAGAGAAGTCACAGATTCCTCTCAGTCACCGGCTGTGGCTGCTTTATCAGGGTTGTAGTCCGGCCATATCACATGGTCACCATTCTCCTGCTAGACCACCACATCCTCCTCCACCCCAAACTATCCCCATTTTTTTGGGCATTGGACGCCCTTCTGGTGGAGTGAGATCTGTATCAGCCAGATCTCACAGGTAGGATCCAGCCTATCCTCTGAAATTAGAAGATGTTGACCCTTAGCTGCCCAGATCTCTAATTTGCAAAGCTAAATGACAGCGTACGTAGAATGCACAGACAACTTAGAAAATCATGGGAAGGAAAATCTAATCAGTATGGTGGACCCCTAAGAGAAAACGGAGGGTAATGATGCTGGTGACGTCCTAGATTCTTAGTTTGGTGCCGTATTCACCAGGTGAATAAAGATTGATTTCTCTCAGTGGGAGAAACAAAATAATAATCTTGTAGTAGATGAAGAGACCTCAGTAGTCTGGAAAGCTTGCTTTGTAACATCATTTATTATATTTTTATTCGCCATTATTAAGTATAATAACTTCAAGATTCTTATTGTTTCTCCACTGAGAGCAATGAATCCATCTTTCTAGGATCTCTGCATCTTATTGATGGATCTTCCTTCTCTCCCTTCTGATGAATGTGCTGATAGGGGCGTTTTTATCCAAAGTTCAGCACAGCGTAACTGTAACATATGAGGGAGGTTAGAATTACCCCACAGTGGGTACATGGAGGCCGGGCAGCCCACCCACATCATTTCCAAAATGTAATTAGAGAAAAAAAGAAAGTAATAACACATAAAGTTCTGATATTTTTACCTTCAAGAGCCTGAAAGATATTTTCTCTGAATTCTACAAATGTCCATTATATAAGAACTTGTACTGGAGCCGTCCATTGTGGAGTCCGAGAGGCAGAAAGTAAATGTCCAATATTTCTTCAAGAAACTCATCTGACAGAAGATATTGGCCCCTACAATAGTTTGGATTGCCGAGAGCCCCCCGAGCCACATACTGTAATTATTCCAGATGTGTCCGCTCTAGTTACTAAATCACTGACGGTGAAGGCTGTCGGGGGGGAGGGCGGTCATTTTAGTAGATGTGTTATTGTCTATAGTCACAGTTTTCTCTATAGTAGTTAGTACCAAAGCCGCTCTTATTTCATGGCTTTCCACTGCAGCCAGTTTTCTGCTCCTATCCAGGCCCCATTTCTCCAATCTGACATCTGTCACTTTACATGATAACACCTTTGTAATGCTGAATCTGATCCGTGTCTGAGTGGCATATTCTACTTTATTAGCTGTAAAGTTAGGTTGATTTGTTTTCCATTTATTTAAACAAAAAAACCTGAAATTTAGCAAAAATGTAAAAGAACTAGAAGTAATGAAACATTGTATGCATTTATGCAGGGGGCATTTGTGCAGTTTTTATAAAGTGCTGATTTTAATAAGTGCACAGCAGTTATTCATGGCAGTTGTACAGGGCAGGAGACAGGTAAGGCATGTAAGACAAACACACAAACTTGCTACAAATTTTGGCATATTGCAAAATGTTTCCATTCTATGTATTTGTACCATTTATATGCTAGCTGCTTCAATCCCTCATTTCTACCTCTCTTTCACACACCCAGTACACTGCATCTATATTAGTCCTTCTCTCCTCTCCTATGTATGGCTCTCATGCTCTTTTCAAAATTATAAACCATCCAGATCCATTCACAACCACCACGCAACGTAATAGACACTCTCATAAATCTCTTAACCACATGCTTCTTCCTTTCAAATTCCTTCAACCTCCTGGCACTTACTGAGACCTGGATTCAGCAGTCAAACACCACCGCAGCTGCTGCTCTCTCATATGGTGGCCTACAATTTTCTCACACCACTAGACTTGACAACAGATCAGGTGGAGGTGTTGGTCTGCTGCTTTCCCCAAACTGCACTTTTCAGGTCATCCCTCCTGCTCCCTCACTTATCTTCCCTTCTTTTGAGGTTCACACTGTCAGGGTTTACAGACCCTTCTCCCTGCAAGTAGCAGTTGTGTATCGCCCTCCAGGCCCAACCAGCCAGTTCTTGGATCATTTCGCCACCTGGCTTCCACATTTTCTAGCCTGTGACCTCCCCACTCTTGTCATGGGGGACTTTAGTATCCCTATTGATGATCCCCCCTCCCCAGCTGCCACTCATCTTTTATCTCTAACCTCCTCTCTTGGTCTTGCACAACTAACTAATTCTCTTACACATGAAGGTGGGAATATATTGGACCTGGTTTTCTCCCGCCTCTGCTCAGTGAATGATTTTACTAACTCCCCACTCCCACTCTCTCACCACAACCTTCTTTGATTCTTGGTCAAGAGCTGTCAACCCACTCAGGACACCCCCACTTACCTCCCATATAGGAATATACACGCCATTAACACCCAGAAATTTCTGAAGAAGTTGCAGTCATCACTGGCCCCAATATCCTCCCTCTCATGTCCTGACTCTGCTGTAAAACATTATAATGAAACCCTACAGAGCGCCCTAGATGAAGCTGCACCTGCTACAGGCAGAGCAACTCGGCGCAGATGGCAGGAGCCCTGGCACACATTGCAAACACGCTTTCTCCAACGGTGTTCCAGGTGCACTGAACGTCTGTGGAGAAAATCCAATCTAGCCGAAGATTTCATTCATTTTAAGTTTATGCTCAAAACATACAATGCTGCCCTTCACCTCTCCAAACAAGCATACTTTAACACCCTCATCACCTCTCTAGCTAACAATCCTAAACAACTCTTAGATACTTTCCATTCCCTCCTCGGACCAAGAGTTCTGGCCCCAACCACCAACCTCAGCGCAGATGACCTGGCCAATTATTTTAAAGAAAAAATTGACCATATACACCAGGAAATTTCCTCACAGCCTCATAACACCACACATTGTCTGCCCTCCTACACTACATCTAGCTCACTTTCACTCTTTGATCCGGTCACAGAAGAAGTCACAAGGCTCCTCGCATCTGGTCGCCCTACTACCTGCACAAGTGACCCTATTCCCTCCCATATTCTTAAATCTGTCACCCCAGCTGTCACCACTCATCTAACTAAAATATTCAATCTCTCTCTCTCCTCTGGTGTCTTTCCCTCCTCCTTCAAATATACCAGCATACACCAGTTACTTAAAAAAACATCATTCTTTCTTGCTTCTCCTCTTAACTCTCTGACCGCTCATTCACTGTATCCTTTGCCGGATCCTCTTCCTCTCCTCTTCCCCTTACGGTAGCTATTCCTCAGGGTTCAGTCCTTGGCCCCCTCCTTTTCTCTCTATACACAGCCCCTATTGGACAAACCATCAGCAAATTTGGTTTCCAGTACCATCTCTTTGCTGATGACACCCAACTGTACACATCTTCTCCTGACATCACCCGTGCACTATTACAAAATACAACCGATTGTCTGTCCGCTGTCTCCAACATCATGTCCTCCTTCTATCTAAAACTGAACCTGTCAAAAACTGAACTTCTTCTGTTTCCTCCCTCTCCTAATCTTCTGAAACCCAATATTACCATTTCTGTGTGTGGCTCTACCATTACGCCCCAGCAGCACGCCCGCTGTCTTGGGGTTATATTTGACTCCAATCTCTCCTTCACTCCCCACATTCGTTCACTTGCTCGTTCTTGTCAATTCCACCTCAAAAACATCTCGAGAATTCGACCTTTTCTTACCGTTGACTCTGCAAAAACTCTTACTGTCGCTCTCATTCATTCTCGCCTGGATTATTGTAATTCTTTACTAATTGGTCTCCCTGTTACTAAACTCTCCCCTCTCCAATCCATTCTGAATGCCGCAACCAGGATCATTTTCCTCTGCAACCGCTTCACTGATGCCTCTGCTCTTTGCCAGTCATTGCTCTGGTTGCTCATCCGCTACAGAATCCAACATAAACTTATCACTCTCACTCACAAAGCTCTCCATGTTTCTGCACCACCCTACATCTCCTCCCTCATCTCTGTCTATCACCCCACCCGTGCCCTCCGCTCTGCTAATGACCTAAGACTGACATCCTCAACATTTCGAACCTCTCACTCCCATCTTCAAGATTTCTCACGAGCTGCGCCTATGCTCTGGAATACACTACCAAGAGCAATCCAATTAATTCCCAAAACCCACACCTTAAAGCGGGCCCTAAAAACGCATTTCTTTAGACTAGTCTATCACCTCACTGCCCTGATATAATCTAGTCCCTTTCTGCCCTTCCCAAAAATGTACTTCCAGTTCTCGTCCCCTGTACCTGTATAAATTCTAGCCAATGACAGGTTCATACAGCTGGTTTTGAATCCCCTATTAAATCGATCGGTGGACCATATATAACAAGCTTTTCTCCCCCCCCATTCACCTTTTGTGCCTCCCCTATTTCCTCATAGACTGTAAGCTTACGAGCAGGGCCCTCACTCCTCCTGGTATCTTAATTTTGTTATCTTGTATTATCTCATATTGTCTGTACATGTCCCCTCTGAATTTTAACGCGCTGCGGAATATGTTGGCGCTATAGAAATAAAACTTATTATTATTATTGTATTTGGAAGCTCTTAAAACAAATAGTGATACCACAACATATAGTCAATAGATAGCATTTACCATATTCTGCTTTATTAGCCTGAATTAGTATTTTGACTCCACAGGCAGTCTCTGGAAATTTGCAAGAAGTGGATGTTGTAGAGTAAGGGGATCAAATATGCGGCTTCTCAGGCTGCTTCTGGCGGCCCTTGTTGATCACGGCTGGTGCAGGGGCCGCAGCCGTCAGTGATT
This sequence comes from Anomaloglossus baeobatrachus, assembly GCF_048569485.1. NCBI lineage: Eukaryota > Metazoa > Chordata > Amphibia > Anura > Aromobatidae > Anomaloglossus > Anomaloglossus baeobatrachus. Next base: position 577,281,036 of record NC_134357.1, on the reverse strand, counting down.
TATTATTATAATTATTATTATTATTTATTATTATAGTGCCATTAATTCCATGGCACCTTACAAGTGAAAAAGGGTACACATAAATACTAGTACAACAATCATTAACAGTATAAAACAGACTGGTACAGGAGGAGAAAGGTCCCTGCCCGTGAGGGCTCACAGTTTATAGGGAATGGGTGAGGGTACAATAGGTGAGGACAGAGCTGGTTGCACAATGGTGTACTGGACTGAGGATTATTGTGGGTTGTAGGCTTGTCGGAAGTTATGGGTCTTTAGGTTCCTCTTGAAGCTTTTCACGGTAGGAGAGAGTCTGATATACTGGGGTAGAGCGTTCCAGAGTATGGGGAAGGCATTGGAGAAATCTTGTATGTGATTGTGGGAAGGGGAGATAAGAGAGGAGTAGAGAAGGAGATCTTGTGAGGATCTGAGGTTACGTGCAGGTATGTACCGGGAGACTAGGTGACAGATGTAAGGAGGAGACCGATTGTGGATGGCTTTGTAGGTCATGGCTAATGTTTTGAACTGCAGTCTTTGGGCAAAGGGATTGGCAGAGTGGCGAGGCTGGGGAATAGCAAGGGGAGAGGTGGATTAATCGGGCTGCAGAGTTCAGGATAGATTGGAGGGGTGCAAGAGTGTTGGAAGGGAGGCCAGAGAGCAGGAGGTTGCAGTAGTTGAGGCAGGAGATGGTGAGGACATGTACAAATGTTTTTGCTGATTCTTGGTTAAGGAAATCACGGATGCGGGAGATATTTTTGAGTTGTAGTCAGCATGAGGTGAAGAAGGCTTGGATGTGCGGCTTGAAGGATAGAGCAGATTCGAGGGTTACTCCAAGGCAACGAGCCTGTGAGACCGGGGAGAGTGAGCAGCCATCACCTTTGATGGACAGGCTTGGTGAAGGAGTTGAATGAGGAGGAGGAAAGACAATGAATTCTGTTTTGTCCATGTTAAGCTTTCGGAATCCCACAGAGAAGAAGGATGAAATAGCAGACAGACATTTTGGGATTTTGGTTAGTAAGGCGGTTATGTCAGGTTCAGAGAGGTAGATCTGTGTATCCTAGGCATAGAGATGATACTGAAAGCCGTGGGACTCTATGAGCTGTCACAGGCCGAAGTTATAGATGGACAACAGCAGGGCTCCAAGAACAGAACCTTGGGGGACACCAATGGATAGAGGGTGGGATGAGGAGGTGGTGTGAGAGTGGGAGACGCTGAAAATTCGGTCGGTTAGGTATGAAGAGATCCAAGATAGGGCCAAGTCTCTGATGCCCAGAGAGAATAGAATCTGTAATAGGAGGGAGAGGTCTACTATGTCGAAGGCAGAGGACAGGTCCAGGAGAAGGAGGACAGAGTAGTGTTGCTTGGCTTTGGCAGTTAGTAGGTCTTAGTGACGATAGTTAGAGCAGTTTCAGTGATGCGGTCAGAAGCCAGATTGTAGCTGGTCAAAGAGGAAGCAGGAGGAGAGGCATGAGGACAGTTCAAGATGGATATGCTGTGCCAGTAATTTTGAGGCATAGGGCAGAAGGGATATGGGGCAGTAGCTAAACACAGAGGATGGGTCAAGAGAGGGCTTTTTGAGGATGGGTGTGATCAAAGCATGTTTAAAGCATGAAGGCAATAAATCCAGTTGATAGTGATAGGTTGAACAGATGGGTTAGGGCTGGGATGAGGACTGTGGTGATGTTGGGAATGAGGTGCGATGGGAGCGGGTCAAATGCACAGGTGGTTAGATGTGATCTTGAGAGTAGAGTTGAAAGATGATCTTCTGTCATAGGGGAGAAGCTGGATTTGGAGGAAGAGGGCTGAATAGCTATGATAAGGGGCTGTAGGGATTGTGGGCCAAAGCTTGTTCTGATGTTGCCAATCTTCTGATTGAAGAAAGAGGCAAAGTCTTTAGCTGAGATGAGAGGAGAGGGAGAGGGTGCTGGGGGACTGAGGAGAGAATTGAAAGTGTTGAATAGCTGTTTAGGGTTGTGAGATAGAGAGGATATGAGGGATGATAAGTAGGTTTGTTTTGCAGCAGTGAGTCCAAACTTGAAAGTGATGAGGGACTCTTTATATGCAGTGAAGTGCTCAGTAAAATGAGACCTCTTCAATTTGCGCTCAGCAAATCTGGAAACCCGTCTCAGTTCTTTAGTCTGGCTCATGTGCCAAGGTTGCCTGTTGATTGTGTGAGTTTTGGTGTGTGTGAATTCAAGAGCTGCAGAGATTGTAGTGTTATATAAAGAGGCTGCAGTATCTGTGTCATGTAAGGAAGTGGGAGAAGGGACTGAGAAAGTGAGTGTAAATCAAGATGGTTGAGATTTCTGCGAGGGTGTCACTGTTTGTGGAGGGGGGTTGTGTATTTGGAGAATAGAGGGAAGAGAATGTGAGTAGGTTGTGGTCAGACAGGGGGAGTGGTGAGTTAATAGAGGTTAGATGGGGAACAGAGGCGAGTGAAGATGAGGTCCAGCGTGTGGCCATCTTTGTGAGTAGCTGCAGAGGAGCATTGGGTGAGGCCAAAGGAGGAAGTGAGTCTTAGAAGTTTTGAGACAGCTGAGTGAGAGGTGTCGATGGAAATGTTGAAATCGCCCATGATGATGGTGGGGATGTTGGTGGAAAGGAAATGTAGTAGCCAGGTGGTGAAGTGGTCAAAAAAGGCGGTAGCTGGCCTTGGCGGGAGGGCGATAAATGACAGCCAGTTGGAAGTTGGAAGGTGAGTAGATGCAGACAGAGTGCACCTCAAAAGAGGGGAGAGTAACAGAGGGTGGTAGTGGAATTAATGCAAAGGAGCATTTGTCAGACAGGAGCAATCCAACTCCTTCATTATGCTTCTTACTGGTGTGGGGGGGTGAGACAGATGGGGACCACCATAAGAAAGTGCAGCAGAAGAGCCTGTGTCAGAGGGGGTGAGCCAGGTTTCTGTGATGCCGAGGAAGGAAAGTTTATTAGTGATGAAAAGATCATGGATGTATGAAAGTTTGTTGCAGACAGAGCGAGCGTTCCATAGAGCTCCTGTTAGAGGGACTGGGGGAGCGGGGGCTGGGTGAATGGGTATGAGGTTAGAATGGTTGCTGAATGGGGATGTGCTGAGGAGGACCAGGATTAGGAGAGATATCTCAAGCAGTAAGGAGAAGCAGAGAGAGTTAGTAGGTGGGAGCAGGAGAGGCCATGAGGTGGTCGTGTTTGTCTAGTGAGACAGGGTGTAATGTGGAGGAAAAGATCTGAGGAGATGAGGTGAATGAGGAGGATGGAGGTAGAGATGACCAGGTCATTACTGGGTGTAGAGATCAGAGGCGTAAGGAAAAATAGGAAGTGTTATAGGGGTGAAAGTGAAGAGAAACACAAACATTGTTTACAGAGTTTATGTATCCAGTTACCTACAGGTTTCTGCCGGTCGAATTCTGGTCCAATTCATTGCATAATACTTATATGGTGCAGACTTGTATTGATGCAGACTAAAATCTCATGCAGACTTCAGAGGAACAATTTATACATATGCAAGTGCAGTCAGCTGTGAAGGGGAGGGGTCGTCACTTATCTAGATCACTCAAATCAAATCTGAGCCCAGATGTGGGGATACCATAGCCAGAGGAAACAAGGGCGTCATAACCAAAGTGGGGAGAGGGTGATGGAGGGTCAGTTAGAAGCAAATTAGATTGATACAAGAAGCAGAGAGAAGGAAGATCAGATCATGGGAAAGTAGAGTGGCTGATCAAACATACCAGATATTAGCACAAGCAGCACAGAGAACGGAGATCAGATCATGGGAAAGTAGGGTGGCTGGTCAAACATATCTGTGGGAAGATAGACATGATTAGATGATGATAGAAAACTGCTGAAAGATGACCACGTGCATCATAATAATAATTCAGGTCTAATTCATTGCATCATACTTATATGGTGCATACTTGTATTGGTGTAAATGTTGTAGAGCGGTTACTACCAGTGTTGTTGGAAACAGAGGCCTACGCCTGCCACTGGCCACTACTGCATGTCTTGATTTAAAAATAAAAATACCGGCTCACAGCCTGTGTTGCATGGACCGTAACTCCCTGGTGTTTTAAAGCCCTATGGAGAGGGGGGAAATAGATGGTATTGTACCGCTGTGTCCCTGGAAGGAGTAATATTTGAATTTTGGAACACAAATTTGGCTGAAATTGCGGGCACCATGTTGCATTTGCCAGGCCCGTAAGGTACCTAAACAGCAGAAACCCCCCACAAGTTACCTCATTTTGGAAACTAGACCTCTCAAGGAATTTATCTAGATGGTGGGTGAACACTTTGAAACCCTAGGTGCGTCACAGAATTTTTTAACGTTGATCCGTAAAAATAAAAAAAAATACACTTTTACCACAAAATTGTTACTTGTTACGAAAACACTCTGCATCCAAAACGCTGCAAACCTTGATCATGGGCACATAGCCTAAAAAGCTAGTAATGGATGGATGGATGGATAGATAGATGTCGAACACATATATAATGTCCCATATTGTAGCATATTCTAAGCTGGCACCCTTTAGTGACTTTCATGTGGCACTAAAGGGTGTTTAGCCTTGTTTTAGCCAAAAAATAAATAAATAAATAATTAAAGGGAACCTGTCACCACTTTTTTGCCCTATAAGCTGCGGCCACCACCAACGGGCTCTTATATACAGCATTCTAACATGCTGTATATACAGTTAGGTCCAGAAATATTTGGACAGTGACACAATTTTGGCGAGTTGGGCTCTGCATGCCACCACATTAGATTTGAAATTAAACCTCTACAACAGAATTCAAGTGCAGATTGTAACGTTTAATTTGAAGGTTTGAACAAAAATATCTGATAGAAATTGTAGGAATTGTACACATTTCTTTACAAACACTCCACATTTTAGGAGGTCAAAAGTAATTGGACAAATAAACCAAACCCAAAAAAAATATTTTTAGTTTCAATATTTTGTTGCGAATCCTTTGGAGGCAATCACTGCCTTAAGTCTGGAACCCATGGACATCACCAAATGCTGGGTTTCCTCCTTCTTAATGCTTTGCCAGGCCTTTACAGCCGCAGCCTTCAGGTCTTGCTTGTTTGTGGGTCTTTCCGTCTTAAGTCTGGATTTGAGCAAGTGAAATGCATGCTCAATTGGGTTAAGATCTGGTGATTGACTTGGCCATTGCAGAATGTTCCACTTTTTTGCACTCATGAACTCCTGGGTAGCTTTGGCTGTATGCTTGGGGTCATTGTCCATCTGTACTATGAAGCACCGTCCGATCAACTTTGCGGCATTTGGCTGAATCTGGGCTGAAAGTATATTCCGGTACACTTCAGAATTCATCCGGCTACTCTTGTCTGCTGTTATGTCATCAATAAACACAAGTGACCCAGTGCCATTGAAAGCCATGCATGCCCATGCCATCACGTTGCCTCCACCATGTTTTACAGAGGATGTGGTGTGCCTTGGATCATGTGCCGTTCCCTTTCTTCTCCAAACTTTTTTCTTCCCATCATTCTGGTACAGGTTGATCTTTGTCTCATCTGTCCATAGAATACTTTTCCAGAACTGAGCTGGCTTCATGAGGTGTTTTTCAGCAAATTTAACTCTGGCCTGTCTATTTTTGGAATTGATGAATGGTTTGCATCTAGATGTGAACCCTTTGTATTTACTTTCATGGAGTCTTCTCTTTACTGTTGACTTAGAGACAGATACACCTACTTCACTGAGAGTGTTCTGGACTTCAGTTGATGTTGTGAACGGGTTCTTCTTCACCAAAGAAAGTATGCGGCGATCATCCACCACTGTTGTCATCCGTGGACGCCCAGGCCTTTTTGAGTTCCCAAGCTCACCAGTCAATTCCTTTTTTCTCAGAATGTACCCGACTGTTGATTTTGCTACTCCAAGCATGTCTGATATCTCTCTGATGGATTTTTTCTTTTTTTTTCAGCCTCAGGATGTTCTGCTTCACCTCAATTGAGAGTTCCTTAGACCGCATGTTGTCTGGTCACAGCAACAGCTTCCAAATGCAAAACCACACACCTGTAATCAACCCCAGACCTTTTAACTACTTCATTGATTACAGGTTAACGAGGGAGATGCCTTCAGAGTTAATTGCAGCCCTTAGAGTCCCTTGTCCAATTACTTTTGGTCCCTTGAAAAAGAGGAGGCTATGCATTACAGAGCTATGATTCCTAAACCCTTTCTCCGATTTGGATGTGAAAACCCTCATATTGCAGCTGGGAGTGTGCACTTTCAGCCCATATTATAGATATAATTGTATTTCTGAACATGTTTTTGTAAACAGCTAAAATAACAAAACTTGTGTCACTGTCCAAATATTTCTGGACCTAACTGTAAGAGCCCAGGCCGCTTTGAGAACATAAAAAACACTTTATAATACTTAACTAACGGTTGCACGGGGGGCCTAATGGGCGTCTCCGTTGTCCGGTGCCGTTGCCACCTTTTTCGGCCATCTTCGTCCTTCTTCTGAAGCCTGTGTGCATGACGCGTCTACATCATACACACTCGCCAATCCTGCTCAGGGCCTGAATGCCGGCGAGTGTGGATGACGTCGGACCCGTCATGAACCACGGCTAGAGAAGAAGGAGCACAAAGATGGCCGAAAGAGGTGGCGCCGGACAACAGAGACGCCCATCAGGCCCCCCGTGCAACCGTTAGGTAAGTATTGTAAAGTGTTTTTATACTCTCACAACGACCTGGGCTCTTATATACAGCATTCTAACATGCTGTATATAAGAGCCCGGTGGTGGTGGCCGCAGCTTATAGGGCAAAAAAGTGGTGACAGGTTCCCTTTAAAAATAAAAAAAAAAAACAGGGTAAAGCAGAAGGCTGCAGCCTGCAGACCACAGCTGGCAGCTTCATCTTGACTGGTAATCCAAAAAGGAGGTCTCCCCACACAGTTTTTTAAATTTATTTAGAAAAAAATAAAAAAACAAAACGTGGGCTCCCCCCAAATTGGATTACCAGCCAAGATAAAGCGGACAGCTGTGGTCTGGTATTCTCAGTGTGGGCAGGACCATGGTTTTTTGGCCCTTCCCAGCCGACAAATAGGCTGCAGCCGCCCCAGAAGTGATGCATCCATTAGATGCGCCAATCCTGGCGCTTTGTCCCGGCTCTTCCCGTTGCCCTGGTGCGGTGACACACTGGGTAATAAATGGAGTTAATGATGTCACAGTGTCTATCAGATACTTGTCATCACTAGCCTAGCCAGTAATAAAAAAAAAATATATATTATTTGAAAAAACACTCCCCAACACATTCCCTCTTTCACCAAATTATTGAAATGAAAAAAAAAAATTCGGTCCACTGTAATTCATTTTGGAGGTCCCATGACGACTCTAGACTATACAGAATATGGGGGGCACGCTCAGAGAACGTATCCCCTTTTTTCTGGCAGTGCAGACCTTCCATGTGAGGAGTGTGGATGCAGGGATACTGCACTCACACTCCCTGGGTCCACAGCACGGCAGTGTGAGCTGCAGTAAGCTCAGTGTCACTGCTAGCTGGGAGCTGGCTGAGAGCCGCTCTGCACATGTGGCCAGGATCTTCTGAGAAGGAGGAGGAGGGATTGTGGGGGATCGTCACTGCAGGAGGTAATAGAAGACTGGGGGATTGACAGGGGGGTGACCTGAATGGACTTGGTGAGAACTTCGATGTCGCATCTGACATTTCAGATGCACAGAACTGAAAGGATGAGGTAGAACGCAGTGTGCGCGCCGGCCATTTTAGATGATTCGGTGGGGGGGTGGGACCAGGAGGGGCACTTTGGCCACATCAGGTGACTGAGGGAGGAGATTTATCTCCCATCTGACATGTTTGATCATGCCAAGTGGGAGATAAGCCATTTTTTTTTAAGGGCTTGAATCATGATCTCCAGGGTCTCGGCTACTCCCGGCAGCTGAAACCCCAGAGATTTTCCAACGCTATACATTTTTTTTTTCCTTTTCTTGCTGCCGTTTTAATCTGTAAAGCTGTCATAAAGACGTTAAAGGTCTGTGAAAATATTTTTTTCTTGTTTGGATATTGAAGTCGTTTGTCTTTTTTTTGTGATTTCCTCGGCTTCATTCTAATGATACTGTCGTCATCTTTATTGTTTTTGCTTTTATGATGAGGCTGAAGTCGGTTTCTTCAGCAGTTTTTATTTGTTTTTAACAGTTTTTAGCAACAAAAATAAAAAATGACAATATAATCCCCTGCAGAGCGGAGCTCAAATGTGAATACACTGAAAAGCAGCAACAAAAATTATAAAACTGGCACAAAAATCAGCATCAAAGTGGCACCGAAGAGCGTTATGGAAAGCGTTAAATGGCCTTGGGCCACTGATCTATATACAGTGCTGGCCAAAAGTATTGGCACGCCTGCAATTCTGTCGGATAATACTCAGTTTCTTCTTGAAAATGATTGCAATCACAAATTATTTGGTATTATTATCTTCATTTAATTTCATCTTCGTCTTCAATGAAAAAAAATAAAAAAAATTGTCATAGAGCCAAATTGGATATAATTCCACACCAAACATAAAAAAGGGGGTGGACAAAAGTATTGGCACTGTTTGAAAAATCATGTGATGCTTCTCTAATTTATGTAATTAACAGCACCTGTAACTTACCTGTGGCACCTAACAGGTGTTGGCAATAACTAAATCACACTCTCAGCCAGTTGACATAGATTAAAGTTGACTCAACCTCTGTCCTCTGTCCTTGTGTGTACCACATTGAGCATGGAGAAAAGAAAGAAGACCAAAGAACTGTCTGAGGACTTGAGAATCCAAATTGTGAGGAAGCATGAGCAATCTCAAGGCTACAAGTCCATCTCCAAAGACCTGAAAGTTCCTGTGTCTACGGTGCGCAGTGTCTTCCAGACGTTTAAAGCCCATGGCACTGTGGCTAACCTCCCTAGATGTTGAAGGAAAAGAAAAATTGACGAGAGATTTCAACGCAAGATTGTGCGGATGGTGGATAAAGAACCTTGACTAATATCCAAACAAGTTCAAGCTGCCCTGCAGTCAGAGGGTGCAACAGTGTCAACCCAAACTATCCGTCGGCATCTGAATGAAAAGGGACTGTATGGTAGGATACCCAGGAAGACCTCACTTTTTACCCCGAGACATAAAAAAGCCAGGCTGGAGTTTGCCAAAACTTACCTGAGAAAGCCTAAAACGTTTTGGAAGAATGTTCTCTGGTCAGATGAGACAAAAGTAAAGCTTTTTGGGAAAAGCCATCAACATAGAGTTTACAGGGAAAAAAAAAGGCATTCAAAGAAAAGAACACGGTCCCTACAGTCAAACATGGCGGAGGTTCCCTGATGTTTTGGGGTTGCTTTGCTGCCTCTGGCACTGAACTGCTTGACCGTATGCATGGCATTTTGAAGTGTGAAGACTACCAATAAATTTTGCAGCATAATGTAGGGCCCGGTGTGAGAAAGGTCTCCCTCAGAGGTCATGGGTCTTCCAGCAGGACAATGACCCAAAACACACTTCAAAAAGCACTAGAAAGGGGGGCGTGTCCAGGATGCTGAGCTGAGTGGACGTGGGGAAGAGGAGCTCCTGTTGACCCTCAGCTAAATCAGCACTTATCATAAGCACAAACCTACTCACCGGCTCTCAGGATGGGACCACGGAGGATTAAACCATCGCAGCAGGCATCGGTGGCCCCCCCGCTGCACACCACGGCGCTGGATACTTTCTTGGGCCTGGAACAGGGTCCAGGGGAGGCCCGGACGCCATCTTTCCAGGAGCATGGAGGGGAAATGGAGGCACTGGCCCGGCCTGCTAAGCAGCAAGAGAAGGAGGAGTGGGTGAGCGGGGACACAGGGGAAAGTGGAGGAATCTCTGCAGCAGTTCCAACAGGGAATGCCTTGGCTCAGCAGCCCTGCACTGCATCGGATCCTCAGGCACAGCAGCAGCAGGCCCAGGAGCACATAGTGGCTGTGGGAGATAAGGTGGTGGTCGGGGGGCAGCCCTCCCCACTGCCGGGAGAAGGGACTGCAGCCACAGCTGGTAATATCAGGGAACAGAGCAGCCTGCTTCCCCCCTCTGGGCCTCGGTGTGGAGATCAACCTCCCCAGCACCAGACTAAAACTCCAGTGTCTATTACTGCAGGTGCTCACCTTAAAGGGCCAGACACCTTCTATAAGGACATGCATGATTTCATAAGTAAACTTCCTTCTAAAGAGGACTTTCAATGCCTCATACGTGAGGTTAAAGCAACTTGCAGGTCAGAAATAGCTGAAGTGAGGAGAGATTTGCAGCAATTGTCTGACAGAATTGAATCCCTGGAGGAAGAGCATGACATCACCAGATCCCATGTATCAGAATTACACAAACTGGCAACATCGCAACAAAAAATAATGGAGGATATGCAGTCTCACATAGAGGATCTCGACAACAGAGGACGCCGTTGCAATGTCCGTGTGAGGGGGGTCCCAGAGTCAGATGGGCCCGAGGACACAAACTCCATACTACAATCCATCTTTAATGAAGTGTTGGACGCTCCCCCTTCTAACATCATCAAGCTGGACAGGGCACACAGGGCTTTACAGCCGAAGAATTTATCCACCCAACCCCGGGACATCATTTGTTGCATTCACGACTTCTCCACCAAAGAACTGATCATGGCTAAGGCTAGAATGAGGCGCACGGCACCTGTGTTCAATGGCAAGGAAATCCAGCTTTTCCCGGATCTTTCTCGCATCACACTCCAGAAAAGGCGGCACCTCAAACCCCTTCTCACGAGCCTGAAGGAGCACCAGGTTCCATACCGCTGGGGTTACCCGTTTGCACTAACAGCGCGCAGAGGGGGTAAATCGGCGACCCTTCGCACTCCAGCAGATACCACTCTGTTCTGTGAAGCACTGGACATTCCAGCGGTCTGTATCCCAGATTGGGACTTGCAAAGGTTGGAAGGGCCGCCCCCTCCCGTGTGGTCCAAGGTGAGGGGTGGAGGGCGTGGGGCTTTGGGGGGGAGAGGAGGTAGGGGCCGCGGGTCGCTCCCCTCCCCGGCTCGCCGTTGAGGACACTCCTTAACCTGGTTGGTGCCTATTTCTTATACCCTCTGAGTTCCAGTGGCTGAGCATGCTTTGTGATACTGTGACTCTCTCTACAGCAAGCCTCTGACTGTCCATTGTGTCATCTGCGGCCCTCTGGGTCTGTTGAGCTGCATAAGGGGGGGGGGGGGCTGTAGCCACAATGATGCCGTGGGTGGTAGGGGGGTTGGCGGGAGCCCGGTCCCCTTACTTGGAGTTAGTGGTTGAGGTTTTTTGTTTTGTTTTTTTTTCCCTTGTTTCCTTTTGGCACGGGCCCGTGCCCACTGGACTGACCCCCGTGGGAGGGCTACTGGGGAGTGAGGTGGGTGGCTCTCTTAGCTCAGACGGGTTGGGGAACCTCTCTCTAGGTCTCTCCCTTCCGGGTTGACCCCCCGGGAATCTATGCCTAAGGTTTATGCATTTTGGTTAATGTTCTTAATTCATGTTCATTTCTATGTTTGTCCTTGTCTTCCCCCCTCCCCGATGTTTTTTCCTTATGTGTCCTTTCAGGTACCACCCCTTCTAGAGTCCCTGGGAGCTGCGGCCCTTTGTCGTATGGACCATCTCCTCTGGCCGGACGGTATAGGTGTGCCATTAGCTTTTTCTTACTTCTAAGTTTTAGATATGACCCGCATTATCTCTCTTAACGTAAAAGGTCTGAATTCACCCCGTAAGAGGAAATTGCTGCTACAGGAACTGAAAACATCAGGTGCAGACATAGCCTTTATCCAAGAAACACATTTTGTGGAATCAAACACTTTCAAATTTGCGTCACACCGCTTTCCCATCCATTACTCGGCTTACTCGGGCTCCAAGAGGGGGGGAGTTGCTATTTTAATATCCTCCAGTTGTCCTCTACAAATTACGGGTTCTCACTGCGATCCAGAGGGTAGATATGTGATTCTGGAGGGCCAACTGGGGGGATCCCCGCACATAATGGCCAACATTTATGCACCTAATGAAGGGCAGATACGCTTTCTTAAGAAAATACTCGATCTGATAGGCGGACTGGCACCGGCCTCTACGGTGTTGGGGGGAGACTTTAACATCCCTTTTTCGGAGGTGGCCGACAGACTCTCTGTGGGTGGACACCCTCCATCGGGTGCTTTGAAAAATTTGTCCCGGGACTTTCGTAGGCTCATTAGATCAGGGGCTTTATACGACGCTTGGAGGGTGGACCACCCGGGAGAGAAGGCCTTTTCCTTCTACTCGCATCCGCATCAGACGCACACCAGAATAGACTATTTTTTCATTGACTCACAGCTGCTGGGGCGTCTTGAGAGGGTGGAAATGGGATCCATTACGTGGTCAGACCATTCCCCACTCATAATGGACTTCAAGAAAGATGGTCCTCGACCTAGGCCTCAGCATTGGCGCCTTAATGAATCTCTGATCAAAAATCCCGACACTAGGGCCTTTTTAAATAAGCAACTGGTCGAATTCTTTCAGTTGAACACGGGCACGGTCACGTCGCCGGCAACACTCTGGGAAGCTCACAAGGCAGTGATGAGGGGACTATGCATTAGAGAGGGCGCCAGGGCTAAAAAGAATGCCACAAGCCAGCGGGACTCTATAACGGCCCATCTTAAGCTACAGGAGGGGAGACTGGCGGCTGCCCCATCACTGACTATTCTTAGGAGAGTCATCAGCCTTAGGGAAAAGTTGAGAGACTTGGCAATTGGCAGAGCAGAAAAATTGCTAACCTTTTCCAAACAAAGATACTATGAAAGGAGTAATAAGGCTCATACCTTACTCGCCAGGCAGCTTAAGGAGCGCGCTACATCCTCATGCCCTCAGGCTCTGCGCGACGAAAAGGGCACTATCCACTATCACCCCGCTTCAATAGCTGACATTTTTTTCAATTACTACAACAAGCTTTATAACCTTCCGGTTCCCCCGGGCATGGCTTCGCGCGGGGCTGGGGCACTTGGGGACTATTTTTCGGCCCTTGAGCTCCCTTCACTGCCTTGCGGAGCAGCCGCGGCTTTGAATGAAGAGATTACTACAGAGGAACTGGAGCAAGTTCTGGAAGCCCTGCCTGGCGGGAAGTCACCGGGCCCGGACGGCTTTACTTATTTTTATTACAAGGTGTTTGCGGTGGAGCTCCTCCCACACATGGCCGCCTTGTTTAACTCTTTCCTTCAGGGTGACCCTATCCCTCCATCCATGCTACACTCCCATTTAATCCTCCTGCCCAAGCCACCCAGGGACCCATTGGACTGTGCTAATTATAGACCAATAGCCCTTTTGAACTCCGATTTGAAGATGTTCACCAAGCTCTTGGCGGCCAGGCTTAATCGATGGTTGCCCCAACTCGTGTATAAAGACCAGGTGGGTTTTGTCCCTTGCCGTCAGGGGGGGGACAACACCAGAAAGGTCATAGACCTGGTGGATGTGGCAAATCGGACGAAGCAACAGGCGTTGGTGTTGAGTCTAGATGCAGAGAAGGCTTTTGACCGCCTTGCGTGGCCTTTTCTCTTCAAGACAATGGAGGTCTTTGGGATCTCGGGTGGCTTTATGCGGGCCTTGAAGTCCCTGTATAGCGCTCCTACGGCCTCTATCAAACTCCCCCTCCACATCTCTAAGCCTTTTCTCATCTCAAATGGCACCAGGCAGGGGTGCCCCCTGTCCCCCCTCCTTTTTGCACTATGCATAGAGCCCCTCGCGGCCTCGGTCAGGAGCAACCCAGACATCTCGGGGGTCCTGGTCAGGAATAAACCGTTTAAAATCTCACTTTTTGCCGACGATGTGCTCATTACACTTACTAACATCCATGTGTCCCTTCCAATTTTAATGTGCACCTTGGGTAGGTACGGGAGCCTTTCGGGGTATAAGATCAACTCTAGCAAAACGGAGGCAATGCCCTTGAATCTCGACCCGGTGGCCCTGGATTACCTGCGTTTGAATTTTAAGTTTCGTTGGAAGACAGATGCGGTCAAGTACCTGGGGGTTAACCTCACATCTACTTATGATTCCCTCTATAACCTTAACTTCCCCCCCCTTTTCCGAGAGCTGAGAACTCTTTTGAGCAAGTGGTTGCCCCTCCCTCTTTCGTGGATGGGGCGCATTGCGGCGGTTAAAATGAGCTTGCTCCCAAAATTATTATATTTCTTTGAAACCCTCCCAGTTAAGGTACCAATAAAGGAGCTGAAGTCCCTTCAGGCGGCTATCCTTAGATTTATTTGGTGTAACAAACGTCATAGGGTGGCCAGGGAGGTGTTGATGGCTCGGAGAAACAGGGGGGGGCTTTCTGTCCCGGACATCCTAAAATACTATTGGGCGGCCCATCTTAGGAGGATCCCCTGTTGGGTGTCCCTTTGGGCATACAACAGGTGGACTGAGATTGAAAAACTTTGGCTGGCGCCTATACATCCAAACGCGCTCCTGTGGCCCCCGGCCCAGTGTGATTCGCCCCCCCCTCTTCTTGGACCGATGCAGTTCACTAGGGACCTCTGGGCATTTTGCATTAGAAGATTTCCTTTGGCATCCCCCTGCTCCCCTCTGGTGTCCTTCATATACCAACCCTTGCTCCCAAGCAGTCTGGAGTCGGACATGGTGCACCCCTGGCTCAAGGCAGGTCTATTCAGATTTGCAGACATTATAGATGGAAGTACAATGCAGATCCATTCCTTTGAGTACCTTAGAGATAAATTCTCTCTCTCTAATCGAGAGTTTTTCCAATATCTGCAGATCAGAGACTTGGCTGGCTCCTTGTTTGGCAGGGCAGGGGCCTCGATTCCCACAGATTTTGAGAAAATTTGCAGAAGGGGCACTGATACTAAGGGGCTGATTTCGGAAATTTACATTTTGCTTTCTGATTCACGGGAGGGGCCCGAGGGGTCTTTTCCATACATGCGGAAATGGGAGTCTCTATTGGGAAGGCGGATACTTCCTCAGGAATGGGCAGCAATCTGGGGAAACGCCGCCAAGACGTCAATATGCACACTATATAAGGAAAATATCTATAAAATTTTGCTATTTTGGTACCACACTCCAGATTTCCTTCATGGCATAGACCCCTCCATACCGGCTTGTTGCTGGAGATGCGGGGGAGGCAGGGGCACCATTCTGCACATATTCTGGTCCTGTCCAGGGATAGTCCCCTTCTGGGAGCGGGTTAGAGGGTTGATCCATAAAGTACTATATATAGAGGTTGATCTTGATCCCCTGATCTATGTTCTGGGTCTTGGGAATGGGGGATTGGGAAAACCGGCCTCTAAGCTTTTGTCCCACATCCTTACGGCGGCCAGATGCTTAATTGCAAAGAATTGGAGGCAGCCAGGGACACCCTCACTCCAGAGCCTCAAGTATAGATTACTGGACGTTAGACGCATGGAACATCTCACGGCACTATTGCATGACACAGTTGACCGCTTCCAGGCCGTGTGGGCACCATGGGACTACTTTGCGGGACAGGAGGATCTGTGAGACTGAGGCATATGGGTCCTATGGAAGGAGCATGGACTCTTGAAACCCTTCCCTCTTCCCTCCTATTTCTCCTCTCCCCTCCTAACCCTCCTCACCTGTCCTGTCATTGTTTGTCTAGGTTCGATAAGAATTGTGAATTTTATGTTTTATTTTATGTATGAAAAACGTAAATTGAAAATCTCAATAAAAATTCAAAGTTTAAAAAAAAAAAGCACTAGAAAATGGTTTGATAGAAAGCACTGGAGACTACTAAAGTGGCCAGCAATGAGTCCAGACCTGAATCCCATAGAACACCTGTGGAGAGATCTCAAATGGCAGTTTGGAGAAGGCACCCTTCAAATCTCAGGGACCTGAAGCAGTTTGCTAAAGAAGAATGGTCTAGAATTCCAGGAGAGCATTGTAAGAAACTCATTAATGGTTACCGGAAGCGGTTGCTCGCAGTTATTTTGGCTAAAGGTTGCGCAACCAAGTATTAGGCTAAGGGTGCCAATATTTTTGTCTGGACCATTTTTGGAGTTTTGTGTGAAATGATCAATGATTTGATTTTTGTTTCATTCTCTTTTGTGTTTTTTCATTGCAAGCAAAATAAATGAAGATAATAATACCAAAGAATTTGTGATTGCAATCATTTTCAAGAAGAAACTGAGTATTATCTGACAGAATTGCAGGGGTGCCAATACTTTTGGCCAACACTGTAGGTAAAGCCATAATAATTTGAGAATAGACTGAAATCAGAGAACAATGGCGGCTTTCCCTTTATGATTACAAGTTAATGCCAGAAACCCATTTACATCAGCCGGAAGAGAACTTTACAGAACACCAGTTAATTATTCACATCTGGGTGAATTGGCTATTTGCTCACTTTGGTGCCAGTTCTCATGCTCAAAACCCATTTTGGCCGGGCTGGAGTGACCGGACTTTGATGCGGGGCATCACTATGTGTGAAATCATTGGCCCAAAGTCAATTAACCCCTTAAAAACAACAGTTACTTAGCCAAATTTCCCAGATTTAAATATTTGCTCACCTTGCTGCCAGTTCTGATGCCCAGGACCCATTTGGGCCGGGCTGGAGTGACCTGAATTAGATGTGAGACATCACTATGTAATGGTGGTGTGAGATCAGTCGCCAAAGTCATTTAACCCTTTCAAAGATGCCATTTTGATGCTCATTTTGTGCTGATTTTATATAGATTGTTGTTGTTGTTTTGTTTTTTTTTTACTGCTTTTAAGTGTTTTTACAGCCGGGCTCCTCACTCTATTGTACTTTTATTATTGTGATTTATTTATTTATTTTTTCTGTTTGTTTCTTTTGTTGTTTAACCTGTAAAAAAAAAAAACAAAACAAAAAACCAGAACAATAACCGAAAAAAGAAACCAACTTCAGCAGTGTGTTGTTATTGCTGATGTAGAGCGATACCGACGGGGAAAAAAGGGAAATAAATGTCTGTTTTTACCACATATATATCCCGCCACTGACTGACTGCGGCTCAGCAATAGAATTCAGTGCCGAGAGCGCGGTAACTAAAACCGCATCGGTGCCACCCCTATGACTGAAACCTGGACATTGTTATAATACAAGTGGCGTTGTCTATTGGTCATGAGTGGCTGACACAAGGAATGTGACACTTGTAGCCCATGTCCTGGATATGTCTGTGTGTGGTGGCTCTTGAAGCACTGACTCCAGCAGCGTCCACTCCTTGTGAATCTCCCCCAAATTTTTGAATGCGCTTTTCTTAACAATCATATCAAGGCTGCGGTTATCCCGGTTGCTTGTGCCCTTTTTCTACCATACTTTTTCCTTCCACTCAACTTTCCATTAATATGCTTGGATACAGCTCTCTGTGAACAGCCAGTGTCTTTAGCATTGATCTTTTGTGGCTTACCCTCCTTGTGGAGTATGTCAATGACTACCTTCTGAACATCTGTCAAGTCAGCAGTCTTCCCCATGATTGTGTAGCCTACTGAATCAGACTAAGGGAACATTTTAAACACTTAGGAAGCCTTTGTAGGTGTTTTGTGACAATTTTTCTAATTTTGTGAGATAATGACTTTTGGGTTTTCATTGGCTGTAAGCCATAATCATCAACATTAACAGAAATAAACACGTGAACTAGATCCCTCTGTGTGTAATGACTCTATATAATATATAGGAATAGATCACTATGTATGTAATGACTCTATATAATATATAGGAATAGATCACTCTGTGTGTAATGACTCTATATAATATATAGGAATAGATCCCTCTGTGTGTAATGACTCTATATAATATATACAAATAGATCCCTCTGTGTGAAATGACTCTATATAATATATAGGAATAGATCCCTCTGTGTGTAATGATTCTATATAATATATAGGAATAGATCCCTCTGTGTGTAATGACTATATAATATATAGGAATAGATCCCTCTGTGTGTAATGACTCTATATAATATACTAGAAGGTGGCCCGATTCTACGCATCGGGTATTCTAGAATTTACGTATTGTGTAGTTCATGTATGATTTTTGTTATATATATATAGATGTTGTTGTGTGTAGTTACCAAGTGTTTGTGTAGGGCGCTGTACATGTTCTGAGTGTCGCGGGGGGTGAGAGCGGTGTTGTATGTGTGTTGCGTGTGTTGCGTTGTTTGTGGAGCGCTGTGTGTCTGTAGCGTTGTGTGTGTGTGTGTGTGTTGTGCGGTTTGTGTGGGTGTGGTGTGTTTTGGGGGGAGGTATGTTTTGAGCAATGTGTGTGTTGTGCAGTATGTGCGTATATTTGTGTGTGCAGCGTTGTCTGTGTGTGTGGGTGTCTGTGTAGGGCGTTGTTTGTGATTCCTAGTGTGTGTGTGTTGTGCAGTGCGCGTGTGTGTGTGTTGGGGGGAGGTGTGCACCTCCCATCGTGCTCCATCCCCCATGCTGCGCACTCCCAAACGTGCTCCATCCGCCATGCTGCGCACTCCCAAACGTGGTCCATCCGCCATGCTGCGCACTCCCAAACGTGCTCCATCCGCCATACTGCGCACTCCCCATCGTGCTGCATCCCCCATGCTGCGCACTCCCAAACGTGCTCCATCCGCTATGCTGCGCACTCCCCATCGTGCTCTATCCGCCATGCTGCACACTCCCAAACGTGCTCCATCCGCCATGCTGCGCACTCCCAAACGTGCTCCATCCGCCATGCTGCGCACTCCCAAACGTGCTCCATCCGCCATGCTGCGCACCCCCTATCATGCTCCATCCGCCATGCTGCGCACTCCCAAACGTGCTCCACCCGCCATGCTGCGCACTCCCAAACGTGCTCCATCCGCCATGCTGCGCACTCCCAAACGTGCTCCATCCGCCATGCTGCGCACTCCCAAACGTGCTCCATCCGCCATGCTGCGCACTTCCAAACGTGCTCCATCCGCCATGCTGCGCACTCCCAAACGTGCTCCATCCGCCATGCTGCGCGCTCCCAAACGTGGTCCATCCGCCATGCTGCGCACTCCCAAACGTGCTCCATCCGCCATGCTGCGCACTCCGAAACGTGCTCCAACCGCCATACTGCGCACTCCCAAACGTGCTCCATCCGCCATACTGCGCACTCCCCATCGTGCACCATCCGGCATGCTGCGCACTCCCAAACATGCTCCATCCGTCATGCTGCGCACTCCCCATCGTGCACCATCCGGCATGCTGCGCACTCCCAAACATGCTCCATCCGTCATGCTGCGCACTCCCAAACGTGCTCCATCCGCCATGCTGCGCACTCTCAAACGTGCTCCATCCGCCATGCTGCGCACCCCCCATCATGCTCCATCCGCTTAGGAGTGCGCAGCATGCCGGATGGTGCACGATGGGGAGTGCGCAGTATGGCGGATGGAGCACGTTTGGGAGTGCGCAGCATGGCGGATGGAGCACGTTTGGGAGTGCGCAGTATGGCGGATGGACCACGTTTGGGAGTGCGCAGCATGGCGGATGGACCACGTTTGGGAGTGCGCAGCATGGCGGATGGACCACGTTTGGGAGTGCGCAGCATGGGGGATGCAGCACGATGGGGAGTGCGCAGTATGGCGGATGGAGCACGTTTGCTCAGCCTCTCTCCTTCCAGCCTCCCTCAGCATCAGCCCCCCCCTCCCAGCCTTCCCCAAGATCAGCCTCTCTGCTCCCAGCCTCCTCCAGCACGCCGTGCTCCTCTGCCGACACTCACCCACACCCGATCGCATCCACTCACCCACACAACCGATCGCATCCACTCATCCACACAACCGATCGCATCCACTCACACACACAACCGATCGCATCCACTCACACACACACCCGATCGCATACACTCACACACACACCCGATCGCATACACTCACACACACACCCGATCGCATACACTCACACACACACCCGATCGCATACACTCACACACACCCGATCGCATACACTCACACACACAGACACTGACGATATTGCACATACGCGCTGATACTCACAACATCCGGGGATATCACATGCTTCTGGCCATGTGATCCTCCGTCAGGTCCTGGAAGCTCACAGCACAATATCGCCGCCGAGAAGCAAGCGATATCCCAGGATGTTGTGAGTATGTGGATGCGATGTGATGTGTGTATGTGAGTGAGTGTGATCTGATTTGTGTGTGTGTGTGTGTGTGTGCTGTTATGTTATGTATGTTCTGCAGCTGCAGGACCTTGATGTGTGGATGCGATGTGATGTGTGTGTGAGTGTGAGCCGGTGTACACTGGTAACTATGATACACATCGGGTAACTAAGGGACCTTAGTTACCCGATGTGTATAATGGTTACCAGCTTTCACGGCCTCCGTTAAGATCCCAGCATCGCAAGGTTATGTCTGGCGCTGCCGGGATCCTGACGGAGCCGGTGTAGAAGCAAGCGATATCCCAGCATGTTGTGAGTGTGTGGATGTGATGTGTGAGAGTGAGTGTGAGAGTGAGTGTGATCTGATGTGTGTGTACTCACCTGGGAATCGGAGCCCCGTGTCAGTTGGGCCACAGCGAGCGTGCATTGCGTGAGGGGGCGGGGCCTGCAGAGAGCCGGGGCGAGAGGCCAATCCGTGTGGGGGGGCGGGGCCATGGCGAGCCCAGCGGCCAATCAGCTTTGTGTCACCGTAAGGACACAATTTCGGAGCATGACAGACAGACAGACAGACAGACAGACAGACAGACAGACAGACAGACAGACAGACAGACAGACAGACAGACAGACAGACAGACAGACAGAATAAGGCAATTATATATATAGATATGAATAGATACTCTCTGTGTGTAAAGACTCTATATAATATATAGGAATAGATCCCTCTGTGTGTAATGACTCTATATAATATATGCGTTTCCCTTTTTGTAATGAATTACTGAACTTAACTTTTTGATGATGTTCTAATTTATTGAGATGCACCTGTATATGTTTATAATCACCTGTAAATATTTCTTAGCTATTTTGTAACAATTGTTATTTTGTACATATAGCTGTTTTTTACCAATTAACAGAGATTTGGATTGACAGTGGTATTTTCCTATTTTTCACACATTCGGAAAGGGGGGGGGTGTCAGTTCAGTATTTAAGAGTTTGTGTTTTTTTTCATCTTACGTCTAGCGATGTGCGAGTGTAATTGTTGCTACTCGCATGAATAGTATGGTATTTGGGATACTTGTCATGTGCGTTTTTATGTATTCGCCTCGCTATGTTCGTATGTCCCGCCCAGCCAGTTTGGCACCTGATTTGCAGTTACTAAAAATGCTGGGCTTCTTAACCAATCACAGTAATGCTGCAGCCATCTTGGTTGTGGCATAACTGTGATTGTCTGGCTGCGCAGCGTCATAGGGTCTATGAAAGCCCTTATGTCGCCATTTTGCGCACATTGCATCCAGAGCCAGCGTTGTATGAGTATAGGGATAGAGTAAGCAGTGACTAGGGAGAGTGTAGGCCTATTAATAACACACAAAGCCCTTTTCAGGGCTACCTGCCTTGTCTATACAAGTGTCAGTGTAGCGAATGGTGGGACAGATTTTCACGCAGGGACAGAGTTTAAAGGAGTGTGTCACTCCATAGTACCGTCCAGAATACAATAGCTCTTTTAAGAGCTGAAACCACTGAATAAGGTCACAACAGGGAGAGAGAGATTGTAGATCAGGTAGGGAATCAAGACCTATTTCCACAATATTTAGGGGTTCACAGCCTGACTTGTGGCGTCCACATCAGCCACATTAATACATTGCTAGTGGCCCTTGCAAATACATAGCAGGACTCTACCATTTAGTGCTGCCTGACACACTAAACACACCAGTCCTGTTTCCACAATATTTAGGGGTTCACAGCCTGGCTTGTGGTGTCCACATCAGCCACATTAATGCGTTGCTAGAGGGCTTGTCAAATACAAAGCAGTACTAGAATTTTGTGCTGCCTGATACACTAAATGCACGTCTCATTATATGCATTGGAGGTGCTGGCCTGCCCAGCTGCTAGTGTGATGTCAGAGCGTGTTTCTAGCTGGGCCAGAAGTGGCGCTGTAACATATCTTTGGGAGGGGCTGCTCTTACAAATTTGGGTGGTCCCTTCCTCATTGATATTCAGTTAGTAGAATACATTTTCCATAGCAGTTTACAATCCGCCCATTGTAGTGTTGGGCTTTACCCTCCTCCTCCATGTCATTTTGCAGCCCTCAATTCAGGTTTTCAAAGGTCCATCAGTTGTTCATCAATAGTAATTGTAAATTGCTATTTAATATGTTTCCCCTATCTCATTTACAATGTGGGACAAGCCATGACAAGGGTCTCCAATGACAAATATTAGTTTGGTAGGACTACTGTTCTGGTTTGTCCATTGCACAATATGCATTGTTTAAAAAAATTAGCCTTATGGCCTGAGTCATGGTTGACGTAGGGAGTCACCATCACAAGGGTCTCCAATGACAAATAGTTGTTAAGCTGGAGCAGGAGTACTGTCCTGGTGTGTCCACCACAGCACAATGTACATAGTGTTTACAAAAATTAGCCCTATGGGCTGAGTCATGGTTGATGCAGGAAGGAAACTGCTTTAGGCTCTGTGCGCACTGGGAAATGAAATTTCCTTGCGTAAATTCCGCATGCTCTCAAAGATTACCGCACCCGCGGTAAAAACCGCGGGAAACCGCACCCGAAAACCGCATGCGGTTTGCCGCGGTTTGCTGCGGTTTTACCGCGGTATTGTTCGCGGTATTGCCGCGGTTTTGCCGCGTGCGGGTTGGGATGTGCTTTATTGCATTCAATGCAATAAAGCACATTGAAGAAAAAAAAAAAAAAAAAAATACATTTAATTCTGATAGTAGATAGACAGAAGAATAGATAGAGGGATAGATAGATAGACAGACAGATAGATAGAGGGATAGATAGAGGACAGATCGCTGCATTTCCCACGGTCGGCAGTGAGTTCACATTACCGGCCGTGGGAAATGACCGGTAATTACCTCTGCTGTCTGCTGCTTTCATTCAGCGCTGTGTCTGTGACAGTCGCGTCTGGATGGAAGCAGCGCAGGACGTCGGAGCGGTGGATTACGCCGGAGCTTTGTTTGGGGGGGGGGGGGGGTTAATAAAATGGTGAACCAGGCTTGTTGGTTTTATTTAAAATAAAGGATTTTTCGGTGTCTGTGTTTTTTTCACTTTACTTACGGGTTGATCATGTCAGCTGTCACATAGACGCTGCCATGATCAAGCCTGGGGTTAATGGCGGTGGTCCCCCATCACCATTAACCCCTTGTATTACCTTGCCACCACTGCTACACGGTGGCAAGAAGAGCCGGGGACACTCCGGTAGTGCCGCATAATGCATGCGACATTCCCGGGGCAGCTGCGGCTGATATTCTCGGCTGCCGGAGGGGGAGTGAGGCGGGGGACATTACCCCTGCCCCTCTCCCTCCCCAGCCTGAGAATACCGGGCCGCCGCTGTGTGCTTACCTCGGCTGGACGGTAAATATGCAGCGGAGCCCACGTTCTTTGTTTTCTATATTTCCGTTTTCTTTCTATGTGTGTTCTATGTGTCTGTGTCTGTGTGTTCTGTGTCTGTGATGTGTTCTATGTCTGTGATGTGTTTGTGTTTACTCTGCACGGCTTCCTCTTCCTGTAATGACATCACTTCCCTGCAAAACCGCAGACAAGCGATGCACATTACCGGAGGTAAACCGCGAAATACCGCAGGGAATAACGCAGGAAAACGCAGTGAACCGCACAGAATTTGCTGCCTGCGTTATTCCCTGCGGGATTTCATGATTAACATTGAGTCAATGGAGTGAAATCCCGCAGCGATGTGCGGAAAAGAAGTGACTCGCACTTGTTTTTGCTGCGGGATTCCCGCAGCAAAACATGCAGCTGTCAAATTCCGCCCAGTGCGCACAGGATTTTTTTTCTCCATAGGATTTGCTGGTGATTCACTGCAGAGATGTTATGAACATTTTCTGCAGCGAAACATGCAGCAAATCCGCGGAAAATCCGCGTCAAAATCCGGTAAGTGCGCACATAGCCTTATATGAGAAGTGGTGGACCTTAACAGCAGTAGTCAAAATCAATATTTTGGGGAATTTAGTTTGGGTTGCTCTTATCTGGAGAGTTTACAAACTGTGGAGAAATCCAGTCCTTGTTGAATTAATCATAGTAAGTCTGTCTGCATTTTCTGTGGAGAGGCGTGAGCGCCTATCAGTGATGATTGCCCCAGCAGAACTGAAAACACGCTCTGACGTCACAGTTGCAGTCAGGCAGACCAGCACCTCCAAGGTGTATAAGGAGAGGTCAGGCCAAGTGTTCAGCTTGAACACCCAATAATTAAAGGGAACTGAAGCATCAGAAAGGATGCAGGTATGGTCACTTAAGTACCCCTTGACCATGTTGTGCTTCTCCTCCTTGGCATTGTTACAGGCACAGATAACCCTTGCTGATGTCCTGGTTTATTGAAAATGACCCAGTTTGTGCACATTTTTCCCCCACTTCTGTTGGACCTGGTGTTGGTGTCTCTCCCCATTAATCTTTGGTGTTTGAAAGAGCCGGTAACTCTACTGCCAGCGTTGTCTGAGGGTGATGTTTTCAGCAACTGACCTACAATGACTCTCTTGAAGGCTTCCATTGTGCAACTCTTTGGTGACTTCAAAAGGAGAGAAGGAAATTTTTCCTTGTACCTTGGGTCCAGAATGGTGGACAATAGGTTGTAGGATTAAATGTGTATCATGCGTGGGTCTTGCGACAAACGCTTACACATAAACTGTGCCATGTGGGCCAAGTTGCAAACAGGCAAAGGTTCTGTGTCCCAACCAGGAGGAACAATACCCATCCTCTCTTCACGTTGACCCACCTCCTCCTCTCCAGCGCATCCATGCTAGACAGACATGAAGCTGGGGTTGAGAGTTCCCTGAGTAGCATTGGGAGTCACCTCGGTAGCACAGAAAAACAAGTCCCCTCCCTCCTCATCCTCTTCATCATCACCCAATGTTGCCTCAGAAAATTGGTAGGGCTGGCTAGTATCACCCATTGGGAAATCTGGCTCCATAGCCACATGCTGGGCACTCAAAGCTTCCTATCTGAGATTATGCAGTGATTGTTTCAACAGACACAGCAGTGGGATGGTTAAGCTGATAATAGCCTGATCACCGTTCATGAACTTGGTGCTGTACTCAAAGTTCTCAAGAACCTCACAAATGTCAGCGATCCACACACATTCAACAGTTATGTGTGGTGGCTGACTGTCAGTCTGATGGGCATGTTGAAGCTGGTATTAAGCTAATGCCCTCTGCTTCTCACTAATCATCGCCAACATATGATATGTAGAGTTCCACCATGTGGGCAGGTCGCACATAAGTCGGTGACATGGCAAATTCAAGCGCTTGTGCTTCACTGTAAAACCAGCAGCAGTTGTAGAGGAATGGTGGAAATGGGCACTAATACAGCACAGCTTCCCAAGTGAATATGAGTTTACAAGTTGCATGTAATTCTCATACTCATAACTCATACTCCGGCTAACTTTTTGTTTTTTGTTTTTTACGTTCTCAAGTAAGTACAGCAAGTCAGGGTATGTTTTGAAAAATTTCTGAACAACTAGGTTCAGCACGTAAGTCATGCATGGCACGTGTACCAGCTTGCCGACCTTTAAAGCCGCCACTAGATTACGTCCAATATCACAGATAACCAGACCAGGTTGGAGGTGCAGCAGGGAGAGCTACTGATCGGTTTGTTCTTTTACACCTTGCTACAGCTCTGCTCCAATGTGTGGTTTCTGACATAAACAGATCAGCTTCAGCAGAGTGTGTTGCCACTTTGCCGATGCGTTACTGCACAGCTCCCTGCTTGGCAGTGATGGGAAGGGTAATTCAGTAGAGGGTTAGGAGGAGGAGGAGGGGAGACAGAAAGTGGCATATGATGAGGCGGAAATCCAGATAGAAGTTGAGCCCGCTATTCTTGGCATGGGTAGGATGCGTGATGTTAATGATTTGCGGCTTTGTCTCAGCCTCCACCAGGTGCACCCACTGTGCTGTGACAGATATGTATCGTCCCAGTCCACAACAACTTGTCCACGTGCCTGTTGTTAGGTGTACCTTCTCAGTTATGGTGTTGGTCAGAGCACAGTTGAGATTGTTTAGCACATGCTTGTGTAACGCGGGGACGGCACACCAGGCAAAATAGTGGCGGATGGGAACACTGTATCATGGGGCAGCCACAGCCTAGAGATCATGGAAACACTGTGTTCCCACAAACCTAAACGGCAACATCTCCATGGCTAGCAATTTGGCAATGTGCAAGTTTAGGTTTTGTGCCTGGGCGGTAGTAGTGTCAAAGAAGGGAAAAATCCAGCATCACGGAGAATCTAATAGTATCAAACTCGAATTTATTGAAGCATGAGTAAAATCTTGGACTATGCAGGGAGCACAGGTTCACAGGTGAAAAAAATATTATTGTGGATTATCCTACACGTTTCGACCAGAAAGTCTTATGTCATGCTCCCTGTATAGTCTGTAAGATTTTACTCATGCTTCAATAAATTCGAGTTTTATACTATTAGATTCTCCGTGATGCTGGATTTTTCACACCCACAAAGTTCTCCACAGTGTGGCACCCACTCTACATCTCCCCCTTCATCTCTGTCTATCACCCTATCCATTCTCTACACTCTGCAAACGACGTTCGACTAACATCCACACTAAGCCAAACCTCCCACTCCCGGATCCAAGACTTCTCCCGAGCTGCACCAATCTTCTGGAATGCTCTGACCCAAGAAACCAGGACGAACCACAACTTACTCAGCTTCAGACGTTCCCTAAAACACAGCTTTTTAGGGTGGCCTATCACACTCCCTAATCAAATTAAATTCAGTCCATCCACAACTTCTCACAACATAACTCTCCATCAAACTTCACCACACCTAAAAGCATCTCAAAGCTTGACTGACTGGCCATATCTTTTTGAGATAGCTGGATTGTCATTGGAAATGAGCACCTGTACCTTGTCCCCCCCCACCACCTCATTGTAGATGTAAGCTCTCATGAGCAGGGTTGTTTTTGCTATAATTATCATATTTTCTGGGGTGCTTGGCTGCTATGTGGTTCCACATACTGGTGGTGCTCAGGTTGCTTTTGACCTGCGCTCTGCTCAACTTGGTATGGCAGATGCTACAGATCACAATTTTTTTCTCTGAAGGACTTTTAGAAAAAACGTCCAGACAGCGGCTGAACACCCCCTTTCCCTGACTTGGACCACAGTGGGGGTTGACCCAGTTCTCACCCTGGGCAAACCACTACCCCTTGGTGCCTGTGTTGGTGCTACATATCCATCTTCCTCTGTGTTGCTGTGCTGGCTATGAATGTCAACGTTACAGGTTAGATCAGTGGACTCATCATGGACCACCTCGTCTTCCATCTCATCCTCCTTCCTAGTTGAGATTGTAGGCTGCTCTGATGGCAACTGTGTCTCATCATCATCAGTCTCCACCTCTGGAGACAGTAAATCAGGTTCCTCAAAGTGGCTTTCTTCTGGCCGTAGGTTCTCAAATACTCAACTCACACCACCTCCTCTCATCCCTTTTCAATGCTGCACGGTGAGAGGCCAGAGCCAACCAAAGGATACATACAAAACAGATCTTTAGAGTGGCCAAGCTTGGGGTCATATGTCTCCTGTGACTGATGATGGGGGGAGGAAGAAGGACCAGGTTGAGGATTGGATGGACCAGCTTTCTGTGTATTGACAGTAGACTTTGTGGTCGTGGAAAATTTGTTGCTGCTTGAGAAATGTGAAGAGGCCTTATTGTCTGCCATCCAAGATAGAACCTGCTCTCGCTTCCAGACTGGGAAATTTGAGGAGGAGGAGGGTAAAGCCCAATGCTACAATAGGTGTGTGTCGCCCTGGGCAAGCCAGGGGACACAGGTCACACACCACCACACCCTACATCCCAGGTAGGAACATCTAAGCTAACCAAAAATCCTTGTTGCCTTCCTCCAGAGACTGATGATTCACACCAGGGGGTGGGCCAGGCGGTTGGCTCCGCCCACCGAGGAGTTCACAGCTCTGGAGGCGGGAGAAACCAGGCAGTCCAGTGAGGGACATGAAAGAGTAAACAGCAGAGATTAGCCCAGGCAGGGCTTGAGTAAAGAGCAGATAAGCTAAGTGAAAGTGAAGGAAGAAAAGTAGTAAAGGAGGAAAGCAAGAGTGGTGACAGAACAGAAGGAGTGTGCAGAAGCCTGAAGAGTCCAGCTGAGTGCAGGACAGGTCAGCAAGGTCAGCAACGGCGGTGACTGTCTGAAGGGGGACCGTTTGGAAGTTCCTGGAAGGACCCCGTAGGCTGTGTGCCCGGTGGTCTGGAGCAGTGTTCCGAAGGACAGTCAGCACCAGGGCAGGGGCCTCTTGGACCCCGGCAAGGCTTGGAGTCGCCGTAATTTGCCGAATCCGTCAGTGAAGGGGACGTAGATCCCCCAACAACCAAGTCCCGATTGAAGGCAACAGCCCAGCCAGTGTAAGAGAGACACCGCCACCGCCAAGGCACCAGTTTCTTAGGGCCAGCGCCTGCGGGCAAAGAGTAGAGCTCCTCCGGTCCAGCTTGAAGCCGGGGAGCGGGATACCGGTGGGGACCCATCGCAACCAACAAGTACTCCAAGGTGCTAGGAAAAGGGACATCAAGTGCAGCCGTCCGTGGGACCGTCTTACCAGCCGTTTGGTTTACCGTAAAAACTGTGTCAACGTCTCAGGCTGAGTGAGTACCACAGTGCCGCAAGGCACAGCACTGCCCCCGCGTCCCTGCGCCCACCAGGCCCTGCACCCCCCAAGCCATCACCGGGCCCCGGGATCACCAACCCCTACCCACGGAGGGGCAACACAACACCTGGCTGCTCCGCATCACCATCCCCGGGATCCCCATCCAGAGCAGCGGTGGTGCAATCACCACAACCGTGGGTGGCGTCACGGATAATAAACAATCCCCACACCCAACCAATCCCTTTCACTCACGGGCGAGGAGTGCCGCTCGAGAAACCCCCGGGATCCGGCCTACAGCTCGAGCCACCACTGAGCAGCGGCCACCGGACCCGAGCAGAAGGGGGTGAGCGTAGTGTGCTGACACCCTCCTCCCCGGCCGCGACAACTTGGCGTCACGAACAGGATCTTACCGCTCTGCCGTCAGGTAGAGGTGCGCCTTGTTACCGCCGGAGGTATCCGGCAGAAAAATTTCAGAAGCCGCCATCTTTGGCGCGAAAAGTTCCCGCTCGAGCGTCTTCTCGAGTAGTAGAGGCGCGAAGGCCAAAACCCCGCCCCGAGAGAGGAGGGGCCGGAAAGAGCTAAGGGGGACGGAAACAAGATGTCTGCGCCCGACGGAGCCGCTGGAGGAGCGGTGGTCGCAGCCGCAGCGGCACCCGCGGATGGGAATGGACCTGCCCAGGTCCCGGCCGTACCGGCGGGAGGTGCCGCGGCCCCCACGCTCGCTCAGGTCATGCCGTTCTCCTTGCCCTATGCGCCCGGAGGTGCCTGGCTACCGCAGTATGACGGGAAACCGGATGCCCTACAGGCCTTCCGGAAAAAGCTTAACCCGTTGCTAGAGCTGTACCCCCTGACTGATAAGCAGCGTGCAGCGATAGTGCTAGGCCAGTTAACCGGTGCGGCGGAGCAGGAAGCGGAGACCTGGGCCGAGGGGGACCGGCTCTCTGTAGCCACCATCTTTGAGAAGCTACAGACTGCCTTCGAGACCC
The DNA here is from genome assembly GCF_048569485.1 of Anomaloglossus baeobatrachus. Classification (NCBI taxonomy): domain Eukaryota; kingdom Metazoa; phylum Chordata; class Amphibia; order Anura; family Aromobatidae; genus Anomaloglossus; species Anomaloglossus baeobatrachus. The sequence goes on along the minus strand of NC_134357.1, from coordinate 577,251,432 downwards.
GGACTGAAGCTGAGCTGAGGATGCAGTTTTACCAGTGCCGGCAACGAGCTGGGGATAGCATTCGGGACTATGCTCTACGTCTGCAGACCGCCCTCCGCACGCTGAAGCGGGTGAACCCTATTAATGAGGCGGATAGCAACAAGATGTTGGTGGAGCAATTTGCGCAGGGGATGAGGTCCCCTGAGGATCGTAAACAACTCCGGCTGTGGGCTCTGGAACACCCTGATGTGGACTTTGCTGTGTTAAAGGAGCGGGCCATTAAAGCACTACAGCCCCCAGCAACCGAAGTTCTGGAACCCGCCCCGTGGCCCGTCGAGACGGCTCCCGTTGTGGCGGCCTCAGCAAAATCAACCTCTCCAACACCTGCAGCCCCGAGCAGCGCAGTGGAAGAACTGGCAGCCCAGGTCCGTCGCATGGACGGAGACCTTGCCAAAATCCTGGCTGCACTACAACCTCTGACCAGACCTCAGCCTCCGGCGCAGATACAGCTTGCTGACAGTCCCGAGGATGTACCCTGGATGCAGCGGAAAAGTGCTAACAACCCGAGGAGCAGACCCCCAGTCTGCTACAAGTGCCGTAAGCCGGGTCATTACTACCGACAGTGCCCGTTAAACGAGCAACCCCTGGGGCCCCGGGCCAATCCTCAGGAGTAGAACATCGTGGCCCCCCGGACTGGCGGGACCGATATATCGGGGCCCGCCCTATCATCCCCGTGGCTGTGGACGGCATACCAGTGATGGCTCTCTTGGACACTGGATCACAGGTAACTACCATACCGTACACGTTGTACCAGCGGTATTGGGCCGTAGACGAACTGGCGCCCCCAGACAATAGTATAACATTGATTGCCGCTAATGGACTCCCATTGACCCAGGTGGGGTATAAACAAGTGGCTATGACAGTGGGGCAAGCCGAACTGCAACACCAGGGTATGATTGTGATCATGAATGAGCCCAGTGATCATAACCCGAAAATAGTGCTGGGAACCAACGTGATGGAGCACTGCATGGCTGATGTGTTAACCCTATTACAACAGCTAGCCGCCACAGCGGCAGGGAGCCGGCAGAGGGCTGTGCAGCGTGAGATCCGAGCCCTGATGTACCGCCAGCATGTAAGCTCAACAGGAGGGGAGATTGGTGGAGTGAGAGTGATGGATGTTGCTCCATTGACTGTGCCCCCTAGGAGTGAGATGATGATCTGGTGTAGGGCAGCAGTAGGGCCTCAGGGGCGTGACTACCCTGCGATGATGGAGCCCATGCCTTCCGAGCACTGGCCCACTGTAATGGCCGCCCGAGGGGTGGTGGATGTGAAGAAAGGGAGAGTGCCTGTGAGAGTGCTGAACTGTGGAGAGGAAGAAGTCAGGCTTCCCCGGTATGCCACCATTGCCAAGCTGCTCACCCTGGACCCTCACACTATCCATGAAGCCAGTCCATCCACACTCCCACCTACCACCGGCACTTCCCCACCCCAGGGGGAGACAAAGGAGTGGCATCAACAGCTACATGTAGGCACTGATGATACCCCTACACATCACAGGGCAGGGGTATACCGGGTGGTGCAGGAGTACGAACAGGTTTTTAGTAAGCACCCCCTAGACTTTGGGCAGATCAAGGGGGTCCAATACCACATCCCCACCGGTGAACATCCCCCTATCAAAGAGAGGTATAGACCTATTACCCCTGCACATTACCAGTGTGCCAAGGATATGTTGAGGAATATGAAGGAGGCAGGGGTTATTCGGGACAGCTGTAGTCCCTGGGCCGCTCCGTTGGTACTGGTCAAGAAGAAGGATGGTACCATGCGGATGTGTGTGGACTACCGGAAGATCAACCAGATAACCCATAAAGACGCCTATCCATTACCTCGTATTGAAGAGTCTTTGGCTGCACTGAGAACTGCAAACTACTTCTCGACCCTTGACCTCACCAGCGGATACTGGTAAGTGGCCGTGGCCCCAGAGGACCGGGAGAAGACCGCCTTCACCACCCCGATGGGGCTTTGCGAATTCAATAGCATACCGTTTGGGCTGTGCAATGCCCCTGGAACCTTCTAACGGCTGATGGAGTGCTGTCTGGGACATTTAAACTTCGAGACCGTCCTGCTGTACTTGGATGATGTGATTGTTTATTCCCAGACGTATGAGGCCCATCTGGAACACCTGGCCGAGGTGTTCGCGTCCCTTGCCAAGTACGGGATGAAATTGAAGCCCTCTAAATGCCACCTGCTGAAACCCAGGGTGCAGTATCTAGGGCATGTGGTGAGTGCGGATGGTGTCGCCCCCGACCCTGAGAAGATTACTGCCATCCAGAGCTGGCCGAGACCAACTACAGTAAGGGAAGTAAGGCAGTTTCTGGGTCTGGTGGGGTACTATCGGCGCTTCATAAAGGGGTATACGAAGATGGCTGCCCCCATGCAAGACCTCCTCGTGGGACAGACCAAAGGTGGTAGACCCATTGGAGCCCCACTGTCGTGGGAGGACAAGCATGAAGAGTCCTTTTGTCAGTTGAAGGCGGCCTTGACCGGAGAAGAGGTCCTGGCGTACCCTGATTATGGGCGCCCGTTCATCCTCCACACGGACGCTAGTAACGTGGGGCTAGGAGCGGTCCTATCCCAGGTCCAGGATGGAAGGGAGAAGGTGATTGCCTATGCTAGCCGAAAACTCCGGCCGACTGAAAGGAACCCTGAGAACTATAGCTCCTTCAAGCTCGAGCTATTGGCGTTGGTGTGGGCTATCACGGAGCGGTTCCGCCACTACTTGGCGGCAGCAACATTCACCGCGTTTACGGACAACAATCCGCTGACTCACCTGAACACGGCCAAGTTGGGCGCGTTGGAGCAGCGGTGGGTAGCCCGGCTAGCCAACTATGATTTCACCATAAAGTACCGAGCCGGTCGCGTCAACATAAATGCGGATGCACTCTCCCGAATGCCCCATTTGTCAGAAGAAGGGTGCGAGGACGACGACCTCGAGGAGATTGAGTTGCCTGCGTTTCACCAGCCGCCTACTGAGAGGGTACAAGTACATCAGCAACGAGTGGATCTGGACCCACGGCCCAGTCAAGAGTGGCAGGAAGCTCAGGACCAAGCGCCGGCTGTTCGCCTCGTCAAGACTCTGGTGGAACAAGGTGCTACGGGAATAGACCCTGCCGCCCCAGCCGAAGCCCAACGCTTGTGGAAGGAACGGAAACGGCTTTACCTACACCAAGGGAGGCTGTACCGTGAGCTGATCAACCCAAAGACCCATGAGAAAATATGCCAGTTGGTCATTCCTCAAGCTGACGTCGCTACTGTTCTGCGGGCATACCATGATGGTGCTGGCCACTTCGGGTGGAAGAAGCTGGAGATGCTGTTGAGGGAGCGGTTCTATTGGAGTGGGATGCGTGAATCAGTGGAAGCCTGGTGCCGAGAGTGCGGTCCTTGTACGCTGAGGAGAAAGGACGAGACTAGCCAGAGGGCATCCTTACATCCAATAGTCACCCATCAGCCGCTGGAGTTGGTCGCCCTAGACCATGTCAAGCTCACCCCTAGCCGAAGTGGGTACACCTACGCATTGACCATTGTAGACCACTACTCAAGATTTATGGTGGTAGTCCCCGTTAAGGACCTGACTGGTCGAACTGCTGCTCGAGCGTTCCAGGCTTATTTTTGCCGACCTCATGGGTACCCCGAAAAGGTGCTGACTGACCAAGGCCCGGCCTTTGAAGCAGAGGTGTTCCACGAATTCTGCCAGTTGTACGGCTGCAAGAAAATCCGGACCACTCCGTACCACGCCCAAACCAACAGCATGTGCGAGAAAATGAACCACTTGGTCCTGGGGCTTCTCAAGACGCTACCGCTGGAAGAACGGAACCTGTGGCCGGAAAAGTTACCCGACTTGGTCGACATGTACAATAATATCCCCTCTAGCTCGACGAAGTGCACCCCAGCGTATCTGATGAGGGCTCGGCCTGGCCGCCTGCCGGTGGACCTGGAGATGGGGTTGGAGGCCCCAGAAGCACTCCCTTCGACGGCGGAGTGGGAAAGTCGGAGGAGAGCACAATACCGGCAAATCCAGGAGTATGTGGAGAAAAACCTCAGTCGAAGTCGAGAACAGCAGGAGCACCGGTTCAATCAGAAGGCGTCCGCGGGTCCTTTCCAGCCAGGAGATGTAGTGTTGAAACGGAAGAGGAAGGCCCACAAGCTGGACGATCAGTGGGAGCAAGTCCCTTACGTCATACAACCCACAGAATGGGAAGATGGGAAAGCCTACCAGATCAGTCGTGACCAAGGGGGCACCCAGGCCACAGTTTCCCGGGACCATCTAAAAAGGTGCCCCCCAGCGTTGAAGGCAGAGGCTGAAGTACCGGTTCCTCCACCAGCGGAGAAGGCAGCAGAGGTAATCCACACGGTAATGGGTGACTTCCCAGCAAACTGGCCTACACAGAACGGCGCGGTGATTCTTCCAGTGATACTGTTCCCACAACCCGTGGATGAAGAAGTAGTGGAAGCGGTTAACCGTAAGCCAGAACCAGTGCCAGAGCCCAGGGATGAACCTGTACCCAGCTCCCCTACGCCTCCGCCTGCCCCACACTATAGCCGGGAGGAGGAGCCGATTGTTCCCTCTACCCCACTGTCTAGCACCACTGACACCGGTCCCCGAAGGTCCACCCGTTCCAACCTAGGTAGACCTCCACTTAGGTACAGGGAGACCGTTCTGTGAGTACAAGGGGGCAGGGAATGTAAAGAGTGTTGTTTGTTTGAAAGTTTGAAAGTTCTGCCAATGATGAAAATTATTACCGAAGCTTCACCTGATTTAGTGTGATTTGCAACCGGCTGGAGCCGGCACCGTTGTCCCCGTGGGGACCGTTTAAAAAGTTTTGCATGGGAACTATCCATGGACAAGCCCGTGAACTTGCAGGGCACCCACAAACGTTAAGTGGCTTGTAAATATGTTGTTTGCCGTTACCGTTTTCCGCAATGCCGCCTCCGGAGAGGCAGGTTGGAGGGAGGGCCCTCAGCAGAGCAGGCTGGGGCCCAGCCACCAAAGGAACCAGTGGCTACCCTCTGGAGGGAAGGACAGATCCCGCTCGGGTACCGTGTGCTGGACTGTGGGTCAAGGGGTGCTGCCTGGGCTTTAGGGGCAGCATCAGGGCCAGGTTACTTGGGTGGGAGAGAGCGGAAACCGTAACCGTAAACCGTTTGCAACGTTAAAGAAATGTGCCTCCCGTTTTGGGAAGAGTTATTATTAAAAATGTACATATGTTATTTTACCATGTTATCTTTTACAGAAAAATAAAACCGGTGTTGGACGGCAGCCCGCGGACGGTCTGCATTTTGCTAAGGGGGAATGTGTCGCCCTGGGCAAGCCAGGGGACACAGGTCACACACCACCACACCCTACATCCCAGGTAGGAACATCTAAGCTAACCAAAAATCCTTGTTGCCTTCCTCCAGAGACTGATGATTCACACCAGGGGGTGGGCCAGGCGGTTGGCTCCGCCCACCGAGGAGTTCACAGCTCTGGAGGCGGGAGAAACCAGGCAGTCCAGTGAGGGACATGAAAGAGTAAACAGCAGAGATTAGCCCAGGCAGGGCTTGAGTAAAGAGCAGATAAGCTAAGTGAAAGTGAAGGAAGAAAAGTAGTAAAGGAGGAAAGCAAGAGTGGTGACAGAACAGAAGGAGTGTGCAGAAGCCTGAAGAGTCCAGCTGAGTGCAGGACAGGTCAGCAAGGTCAGCAACGGCGGTGACTGTCTGAAGGGGGACCGTTCGGAAGTTCCTGGAAGGACCCCGTAGGCTGTGTGCCCGGTGGTCTGGAGCAGTGTTCCGAAGGACAGTCAGCACCAGGGCAGGGGCCTCTCGGACCCCGGCAAGGCTTGGAGTCGCCGTAATTTGCCGAATCCGTCAGTGAAGGGGACGTAGATCCCCCAACAACCAAGTCCCGATTGAAGGCAACAGCCCAGCCAGTGTAAGAGAGACACCGCCAAGGCACCAGTTTCTTAGGGCCAGCGCCTGCGGGCAAAGAGTAGAGCTCCTCCGGTCCAGCTTGAAGCCAGGGAGCGGGTTACCGGTGGGGACCCATCGCAACCAACAAGTACACCAAGGTGCTAGGAAAAGGGACATCACCGTCACCTACCGGGAGAGCAAGTGCAGCCGTCCGTGGGACCGTCTTACCAGCCGTTTGGTTTACCTTAAAAACTGTGTTAACGTCTCAGGCTGAGTGAGTACCACAGTGCCGCAAGGCACAGCACTGCCCCCGTGTCCCTGCGCCCACCAGGCCCTGCACCCCCCAAGCCATCACCGGGCCCCGGGATCACCAACCCCTACCCACGGAGGGGCAACACAACACCTGGCTGCTCCGCATCACCATCCCCGGGATCCCCATCCAGAGCAGCGGTGGTGCAATCACCACAACCGTGGGTGGCGTCACGGACAATAAACAATCCCCACACCCAACCAATCCCTTTCACTCACGGGCGAGGAGTGCCGCTCGAGAAACCCCCGGGATCTAGCCTACAGCTCGAGCCACCACTGAGCAGCGGCCGCCGGACCCGAGCAGAAGGGGGTGAGCGTAGTGTGCTGACACCCTCCTCCCCGCCCGCGACAGGTGCATTGTAAACTGTTATGGAATATGTATTCCACTATCTGAGTCTCATTGAGGGAGACACCGCCCAAATGTATAAGAGCAGTCCCTCCAAAATGTACGTTACTGGGCCACCTCAGGGCCCTCACCAAACTCAGGTTTCTTGACACCAGCAGGCCGAAAATTTGAATTTAGTGCTACAGCATGACATGGAGGAGGAAGAGGAGAGTAAAGCCCAACGATTAGGGATAATCGAATACCAAAATATCCGCTTCGACGAATATCCGATGAATAGGTCGCCGCTATTTGAGTATTCGCAAATATTCGAGACCCAATGTAAGTCTATGGGAAACCCGAATAATTTAATGTTGGACCTAACGGTGACCTGTGGTGACTGAGGAAAAGGCTGAAATGGATGGGAAAAGGCAGAAACAGTATGGGCACAGCCTGTAGAAGGTTGGAAATAATCTGGAATCATGCCTGGTCTCTCTCTCTCTCTCTCTCTCTGTCTCTGTCTATCTCTGTCTGTCTCTGTCTGTCTGCCTCTCTCTCTCCTCATTCATGTTTCCTTTTGTCATGCTTTACACTGCAGCTCTGCTCATTCACGTTCCCTTTTGTCATGCTTTACACTGCAGCTCTGCTCATTCACGTTCCCTTTTGTCATGCTTTACACTGCATGTGCGTTTCAAAAAGCATCCAAAACGATGCGTTTTGGATGCATTTTTAATGCATTTTAGATGCATTTTTGACAGTGTGGTCCCACTCAGATCTGCTACATCCCCATAAAGCATGGCTGGCTGCGCGATCGATCAGAATAAACTCGGATGAACGTCTCCCGACTTCATTGTCATTGCGCGGCTCTGTCTGATTTGTGATCACAGGTGAAGGAATCACCGGTGACTGCAAATCACCTGAGTGACTGAAGTGAGCCGCGCGATCAGCAGTGCCATCATTCAGGTTACCCACGGCCAGCTCGAGTCCTCTTCCTGAGACCGGTGGCCGCGGGTAACCTGAGTGACGTCATCGATAATAGCATCGCGGCTCACTTCAGTTGCTCTGTGGAGCTCATGGTGAGTGGCGGTGTTCTACGGCTACTCCTGTCATCTTCATGTAGCAGAGCTGAATGCGTCGTGGGACCTCGTGTGAATTACATCGGACCTGGAGGGGTATTTGGGGATTTTAATAAAGTGGTGATAGAGGGTGTTTTTTTTTTTTTTCGGCTTTTATTCCAAATAAAGGATTTTTGGGTGTATGTGTTTATTTTCTTTAACTTGTAGGTTAATCATGGGGGTGTCACAGATGCCTGCCATGATTAACCTAGGACTTAGTGGTAGCTATGGGCTGCCATTAACTCCTTATTACCCCGATTGCTACCGCACCAGGGCAATTCGGGATGAGCCGGGTTGAGTCCCGGGACTGTCGCATCTAATGGATGCGGCAATTCCGGGCGGCTGCTGGCTGATATTTTTAGGCTGGTGGGCTCCCCATAACGTGGGGCTCCCCATCCTGAGAATACCAGCCTTCAACCATGTGGCTTTACCTTGGCTGGTATCAAAATTGGGGGGCTGCATGCCGTTTTTTTTAATTATTTATTTTACTGCACTACATAGACCCGCCCACCGGCGGCTGTGATTGGATGCAGTGAGACAGTTGTCACTCAATCAGAGGTGCTGGTGGGTATGAGACAGGAGCGGAGAGGGAGAGACAGACAGACAGAGAGAGCCCTATATCTGGTTCTGCATTCACAGATTTGCGATTTGGCGATTTATGGAGCTGCTAGCAGCTACTGGACACAGTCTTCAGCCTTTACAAGGACTATTTATTAGTTGGATCTAAGAACGCTCTCCCGCACACAATACAGTCTATCTACACCGCCAGCTCCCTATGACTGCATGTTCACAAAATGGCCGCTGGCGTATATAGCCCCCAAGATGCTGTGCGACCGAGCCAATCACATTAACACCACAACAAAGATGGCTGCAGCATTACTGTGAGGGTAAACGACATCAGATGTGTTTATTGGCTGGAAAACTGGAGCCAGGAAGTCAGAAATGAAAATGAAAGTATCAAAGCGGATGTTGTTTTATTTATCGGATACCGAATGTCGCGAATAGCCTGTTATTTATCGGATACCGAATAGTGGTGAATACATTCGCTCATCCCTACCAACGATACAATGGGCGCATTGTAAACTGTTATGAAGGATTTTTTTTGGTTGTTTTTTTTTTTCTTTAAATGACTTAGTTTTTAATTTTACCATAAAATCTACTGGAAATTAAGTAAAAATTCAAAGTGCGGTGAAATAGTGAAAAAAACGCCATTGACGATGTGCTGGAAGTGAGCGGTCAGCGTGATTCTCCAGGTCAGTGTGGTTACGGCAATATCAGACATTTGTTATTATCTCAGTGGTGACTAGAGATGAGCGGACCCGTGGACGTTCGGCTTCTGCTGGTCCAGCTGAACATTTGTAAAGATCGGTTCTGGACTTTGACTTGACCTGAAGTTTATTTGAAGTCACTGATTGGCAGTTCGGGTCTCCGCCCACATGCAGCCATAAACACATCACTTCCAGGGGAGGGCGGGTTTTTTCAGTTTTATTTCTTGGTGCACAATACATCTGATAACATGAGAGTGGTTTGCATACGAAAAGCCCCCGAACTCCAAACCTGAACTTTACTATCTTGGAAAAGTCTGAGTTTGTACCGAACACCGAACTCCAGGTTCGCTGATCTGTAGTAGTGAATGAAAATGAGACTTTTGTAAAAAAAAACATTAAAAAATCGGTTTGTGTCTCCATTTTCTGACATCGGAGTTGAGTGAGGACTTGTTTTTTGCTTGATGAGCCGACATTTTCATTGATACCATTTTAGGTGCAATACTTTTATGGGTCGGTTTTGCAACTTCATTTCATGTTGAAATTTTTTTTCCCTACCCAAATGTTATCTTCCCTCCATTATTATCTCCATTAATTTTACATATCGGCTCATCTCCTGGTGGGCAGTGTAGTGCATAATGAAACTGCCCCAGACTGTGCAGCAAGGGGTTAACCCCAATGCTGTTTTTGTCCAGCCCCCTCTCCCGTCCAGGCCCTGCTCTTCCTGTGTTTGGGAGGGGACTCCGTCCTGGCCCCTCCCGAATTCCCAATCCCACCTATAGGGTGTAATTTCTACCTATATATTGGGGTCTGGGCCGGTGTCCGGCCTCTTCCCCTGGTATCCCAGGATCCGGAGCAGCTCTGCCTGGTGGAAGCAGGACAAACCCGATGGACCTTCACATCCTTGAGACGCTGCAGGCCTATGCGTGGCATGAAGGTTAGGAATGACTGGCTCATTTATTTGCAGAGCTCAGCTCTCCTCAGTCACAGATAGGGGCTATGTTGCAGCACCTGCCGGGGAAGTGTTTCTTCTCCTAGGTGCTTCCCTCGGGCCCCTGCTCCACGTGCATCCCTGTTTTTCCTGCCCCTGCCTTTAGCACGGCAGGCAGGCTTTAATAAACACCTCACAACTGTTGCTCCCTCAGCCCCCCCCTGTTGTTTTCACACAGCACAGTTTGCTCCACGCCCCCTTCATCTCCCCTGCAGCTCCCAGCACTCCTAGTGCATTCGTATCACAGCAGTATTACTTTAATCCCTCATATACTGCCATGGACAATGACATCACTTCCTCTTCTGCAGGTTTTGGGCAGTGTGTCTGCTCTCCAGCCTACATCCCTGGCTCAGAGCCTCCAAATAGTGAACACCCCCCCCCCCCCACCCCTAACCCCCCTCCTGTGCTGCATACCTGTGATGGTCTGCCACGTTCTCAATTAACCTTTGATGCCCAAGCTGTCCCCTTCTTCACATCCACAGCTACTTTCACAATGTCTAAATCCTTGCAGACCACAGGGGTCCTGCTTATGTCCTACCAGTGATCGGTCCCGCTTCCCCTCTGCGTTGGGCTATGTGCCCACGTGGCGTGTTTTCATGCAGTTACGCTGCGTTCTGCACCGCAGCGTGGCTGCATGCATCCTGCGCCCCAGCACAATCTATGAAGATTGTGCATAATTCATGCCCACATGGTGTATTGGAGCGCGGCGCTTCGGCTACTGCCGGGGCGCTGCGTTCTAAGAAGTGATATGTCGCTTCTTTGGTGCGCTCTGCATGCAGCCCCTGCTCTGTCTATGGGGGGGCTGCGTGCGGAGCGCATGAAATCGGCTTTTCAGTACGGACTGTTTCTGCGGCGGTTTGGGGCGCACGTGTGCTGTTCAGATCGCTGCGGAAATTTCTGTAGGGATAGAACGCAGCGTGGGCACATAGCCTTGCATCGGTCGGATCTGCACGATCAGCGTCGCTCTCCGGATCGGTGCAGGAGGCGTTTGAGGCATTCTTCACGGAACTCCTCCCGTACACACAGAAGCCGGCGTTCACACTCATCTGGTAGAAGTCGCCTTTCGAATTCCTTTTGAGGGCTCAAGCGTCTCGAGGGTGACTGATGAGTGTGCACGAACATCTATGGTGCAGCCTACGAGGACACAGAGGAATTGGTCTGCTACTGAACAGCCCGGGGATGTGAGGTATGCCCCTTCCCACGTCAGCGGTGGTGTATCTACGGCGAATTCCCCAGAGATGGCATCCACATCAACATCCGGTGTGTTCACGGAGGCTTGGGGGATTAAGGCATTACAGCTCCTTAAGGTGGCATTCTCCATCTTCATTGTTTGAGAGATCGGGCGCTTCGAGGATGCCTGGCGGTCTTGTGCTGTCACGTCAGTGGTGGTGTTTTGATGGATACTTCCCCTGTGATAGCATCATGTCGACTAAGTCACGTTTATATTTGTCCCAGTACTTATGATAAGAAACCCAGGGTCACGAGAACGATTAGTAATTGGCTACAGGTTTTTCAGTCCTGGGTCAGAAATATCCCGACCGTGGTCCTGAAATGTTCATTTATCAATACCTAATTTATAGTTCCTATAAACTCACGGTGGTTATGGGTGTAGTTGGTATTATGAGGATTTTCAGCGTCGGCTTGCCCCTACACCCTGGCATTGGTTTGGGTGTCCAAGCCATGGATTTCTGGCTTAGGTTAATGACCGTACAGAAGCCAGTATACCACTTTTCAATCCACGGCCACTGTGCCGGGAGCTTCACAAGGTCCAGCCAAGGTGGCCGTGCGCCGCCCAGGAGCGTGTTGGTTGTTTAATGATTGACACTTCCGGTTCTTTGGGTTATGCAATACTAGCACGAGTGTTCTGCTTGCTGCGGAGCCATTTGGCTGTTAGATTCCCTCACCCTCCTTCCAAGGTCCTCGGTAAAATGGTACAAATGTCTCAGACGACCCCGGTAAAGGTATCAGAGATGCCCCTTGTGGCTTGACAACTATCCCAATAAGGATGTGGCTGGTCATATCAGTTTTGTATTTTTCTTTCACTTTATTTATTCCATTTAATTTTCCTAATTGCTCCCTTATTGTCGCTAAAAGGAACGGAACCGGGTAGATTTCAATTGATACACCACCTACTGTATTTCACCCACACGGTGGGTCTGTTAATCATGGTATCCCTCCTGAGTCAGCTTTGATTTCTGTGTCTTTTTACAGTGTAATTTCTCTTATACGGGAGTTCGGACGCAGTGCACTTTTGCTTAATCTGATATTGAATCTGTGTTTTGTCAGTTACCTGTTCATCCGTACTGTTCCATAGTTTGGGTTGTTGCATGTATGGCAAATTTTATTACGATTCTTTACTTCCCATGGGATGCTTTATGTCATTCCATTATTTTGAACTCTTCAGTTCATTTCTTCAATGGGTGCGGTGGTGTGAGACGCTCTCAAAATTTGTCACTCACTACTTGATGATTTTCTTTAATTGCTCTAGTGACTTCGATGAATGCAAACAATTTTTGCCATTTTTTCAGTTGATATTGAGTTTGTTGTCCCTTTGCCCCCAAACAAACGTAGGGCACGAAAGATTCAGACCCTGTTTCAATTGAGTGTGGGTTTTGTTTTTGTACGGTGCAGTCTTAAAGGGATTTTCTACATACCATGAAAAAACATTCACTTTGTCTAATTGGTAATTCTGTTGGACAATTTTGTTGATTATGTGATGTTATATTACTGAACGGCAGCATTAGAGAGGTCAGAATTACAGCCCGAGCTAATTAGAATTACAGGCATAGTATAGTTATAAGTATTTGTGTCTTTACAAGAAAGTTACATTGTGCCAAATGCAGTTCACCGCCTCTCATTGTCCACTAGGGGCGCTTCACCCTGACCACAGGATTCATAAGTCCACCAGAAGGGCGCTTCACCCTGACCACAGGATTGCGTATTACTTCTGACTTACTGATTTGGTCTCAATTCCTTTTCACCTTTAATGAGTGCGCGTACAACATGTGTTCTGTGGTGTCTAACCAGGTTTTATTTTTGCTCACCAATGCGTCTTTTTTCTGATGGTTTTAGCGCTGTTTTTGGCAATCAGTGGTGCCAGGGCACCTGGCCCTCACCTTGTTAACTTTTTGTTTGACTGCTAATTTTCCCTTTCAGAATTGATTCCTATTGTCATTACTGGGGAGTTTTGCCACAAGTCACTAGCCAACTGTAATATTTTGTTTGCTGTTACGCTGCATACAATACACATTTGGATCCGAGCGTGGGCTACGGGTTCTCAGAGTAATGCTCCATATTGATTGTCTCGTTTCTGTTTGCAGGATTTTTCAGCTGGTACCCAATGCCAGCCCGGTGGGTTGCCATTGCCACACCGCTGCGAGATCTTGTCGGGACCAACTCCTGACAGACATTAGGACTTCAGATCCCCCTTCAAAGTGGCAACTTTATGGATAGGCGTGAAACAGTGGTTAGGTATAGGTATGCTGGTAGCTGGTCCCTCGGTTCTGATAACTTTACCTGTTCGGAGGTTACCCTCCAATATTTGATGCACCTTTATAACTTTGTTCTTTCGCCTCTGTAGCCCAGAAGCATTTATTTGTATTGTTTCATTTTCTGATGGGATGTTCTACGTTACTAAATCTTGTTATTTGCATACCCCTTTAATGGCTGGTTTAAGTCCCACCAATCCATAGATAAGAGGCATCCCAATTTTTTTTACCTGATGCTTCTTCAGTTAATCGACTATGCAGGCTGTTTGTTCAATCACACGGGAGATATCCCTGTTGTCCACAACCTTTAACTTGGCCTTTCTGGGCCCTCAGAGTCAGCGAACTCGCCACACCGTCCAAGAATAGTTTTGTTGCCTTCAATTGTGTGCCATACTACTTATTGACCCTTCATGCGTATCCGCATTCAGGAGCCCAAACTGACCAAGTGGCCAGAGATTCTGGGATTAGACTGTTCCTTCCCCGACCCTACCTGCCCTTTGCGTTTGATGGAATTTTTTTTTGTCGGTCTACTGGTACCTCACTGTTAGTTTATTAGGATGGTTCCCCCCTTACTAGGTACCAGTTTACCGCTCCTTTTTTCGGTGCTGCCTCACCGCTTGCGGTTTTTTCACCCCCTGATCACTTTGGGACTCATTCCTTTTCATTGTGGCAGCCACTGAGGCTGCCAGGGCGGGCTTTATCAGACTCTGATATACAGTGCATATTGGTAAATTGCGCTCTGCTTTTTTGTCAGATATGCATCGCATGATTTATTGCAGGAAGTAACCAATTTTATAGCACATTTACTTTAATTTCTTTAAAGGTTCGGCATTGCTATAAAAAAAAAAAAAAAAAAAAAGTTTTTGGATTGTTGGCAATTTCTACGTGTTTTGGGCTGTTCAGAAAGCTGGTAACAGTCGCAATCTTGGATTTTACTCTGTCGAACTGCTTAGTGGTTGGGTTCGAGGCCTGAGATGGCTCAGGTCTTGTTGGAGGTGGTTGCCATCAGCAGGCAGTTGTCTGCTCCGATGATTTTAGTTGGAAGGTGACAACCGAAGGTTAATGCTTCAAGATGGTGTGCTCTTGGCAGATATCAGTCTGGACATATTTTTATCTATGATCCAGGACGGCCTGGAGCAAGCCTTTTTTCCAAATGGTGGGGGTCGGAGTTCAGTTTGAGACTGGTCTCCTCCTTGGCATGTGTCAACAGCATTCTGGTGAGAGAGCGGAAGTCCTTGGTCCTGTGGTAGAGTGTCCCTTCTCACCTGGAGTCAAGTTATGTTTTACAAGTTCTAAAGAGTTTGGAAAAAGTTTATAAAATATGTTTTACAAGTTTTAATGAGTTTGGAAAAGTTTGTAAAATAATAATATATCAGTAAAGCTGTGACCGATATCTGCCAACAAAATGGTGTCTGTCTTTATTTCATTAGGACGGGCCTTTATTTGGATGCAATGGTTCTTTGTTTTTGTCTGTGCAGTCTTCCCATTCAGGTCCTTTATAATATCGGATCCTTTCAGTGGTTTTATTCTGTTTTCAGAAAATTTTCTGTCCACGATGGATATGGACAGGGACAAGATGGTGCAGAGGATATTACACCTCACCCTAGAGATCCTCTTCCGGCTTACTGGAGAGGTGAGAGATTCTGATGACGTCACATTACATCATTCTTATCTATGGGAATAACAGATGGACAGAACTGGAGAGGTGAGGACTCTGGAAATGTCCGGAGTGAGATTTATTACTGTGTCTCTCCATAACCAGGATTACACAGTAGTGAAGAAGACCTCTAGTGAGCGCTGTCAGGCCCCTGTGTCTGAGGGATGGGGAAGACCCCTGAGCCCAATCACGGGGCCTCCACCTCACCCCCCCATACATGAGGACATCAATGACCAGAAGATCCTAGAACTCACCTACAAGATGATTGAGCTGCTGACTGGAGAGGTGACACTGCTGGAAATGCTGGGACATTATACAGTAACGCTATGAAGGGATCGGGGGTGACGGTATCATTACATGTGTCAGGTTCCTATAAGGTGTCAGGACGTCACCGTCTATTTCTCCATGGAGGAGTGGGAGTATTTAGAAGGACACAAAGATCTGTACAAGGACGTCATGATGGAGGTTCCCCGGCCCCTCACATCACCAGGTAATAGACAGGACTAAATACACACGGCCTATAATTATCTGTATGTAAGGAATGAATTCAGCCCCAGTATGTGTCTCCTCCAGGTCTATCCAGTAAGAGGACAACACCAGAGAGATGTCCCCGTCCTCTTCTCCCACAGGACTGTAACCAAGAAGACCCCGATGTTCCTCAGGATGTGTTTCCTCCAGCTCTATCCAGTAAGAGATATCTACTCATGTACTCTCTGCACTAATTTTGTGTTTACATTTTTAGGCTTTCTGCTTTGTTTTTATTTTCAACTGTATTTTCTTTGCTTCTGTTTGTTTGTAGTACCTTCTCTATGTTGTTATGATGGCAACTCAAAGACCTGCAGAGGGTTCATAAATACCGTTTCCCTGAAAATTAAACATAGTCCAAAAATAACACTTAGCACAATTTTATGGGATTTTTGAAGGATGCTTGAAATATAAGCCCTACTCCATAAATAAGCCCTAGTTACAGTCAGGGCCAGCGTTGGGAGGAGTCAAACTGCGCAAATTCTCAAAACCCCACTCTCTTAAAGACCCCGTCAGTTGTATTCTAAGGTTGATTGTTTAAGGACCTTTGATGGCTTCAAAGTCATGTGACATGATGTAACCAAAGGTCTCTTAATTGGAGGAGTCTAAAAGAACTGAACAGAGGACAGGCTGGCATGCAGGACTGGTATTAGGGGAAAGGGAGAGTAAACTGGGCAATTGCACAGGGCCCGCTTTCTCCCAGGGTCCCCAGTGTTTATATACCAATTATAGGACTGCTTAAGGACCATTTTGACATCACGTCATGTGACCAAAGGTCTCATTTGGAGGAGTCTAAAGCTGAAGAGGAGACAGGCTGGTGTGTGTGTGTGTGTGTGTGTGTGTGTGTGTGTTCTCGACAATTTTAACCAGCTTTGCCAAAATAGGTAGAGCTTGGCCAGAACAAGGGTGTGATGCCACCGCTTCTCTAATTCATAACAAACTGCGATGTTCCCTATGCCAGAAATCTCACTCCAGTCCCTGATGTCATTTTTCAGTGTACATCACCGGTCTTGATGAATTTGAACCCTGATGTTTATCTGTACAGGCTGCAAGACCCTGCTACCTGCTTTGGTTACTAAGCCTAAGGATAGGCCATCAGCGTTACAGTCCCAGACAACCCAGTTGAATTTCTAGCATCTGTCTTTATTTTATTTTCATCTTCGAAAAAAACCTCTTTGAAATTGTCTATGTTGTGGATCAATATTTCAAGGAGATGTTTGCAGGTTTTGCCAACTGTCATGGCAGCGTCAGTATCTGTGGAAATTATAGATTCTGGTACTCTGCATGTTAACTTCTCTGCTGTCTGTGAGCAGTGCAGGGAGACGCAGGCGTCAAACCACAGGCTTGGGCAGGCTAGTAAGAGTTATTCTCTGCTGGGCTGCTTGTCAATGTCTGTGATCACATGCTGTAGAGGAGAAAGTATTGTTTGCTTCCGTTCTGTATATGTTGGCTGGACTATTTCATTAATGCCAGCTATAGTTTACCTATACTGATTTGGTGAGGTGTTGTGATCCAGACTTATGGGTGTTTTTTGTGCATTATTACTGTGAGCTGTTGTGGTGTTAACCCTTTTTGTCATTTTTTTTTTTTTGCTGCCTTCCTGCTCTTGCTTTTCTCCTTAGCCTCTCACTGTTTATTTTTGTGAGTTTGCAATGTGTCCAGTTTGTCTTAATCTGTATTTCCATCATAATCCTGCCCCTTCCTTCCCTTGGAGATCACAGATTAGATCTAGTCAGGAGACTAGTAATGCACGAGACTTCGGCATCTCCATCTTCAAGGGTAATCCAGAGGTTAGGAATAGCTTAGGGTCCCCTATAGTGAGGGACAGTATAGGAGCCCCCTATCCCTCATTATCCTGCAGTCACATTGTGACAATCAATTAGATTATTTACTGTAGCACATTCCAGAGAACTGGTGCTAGGAATGGGAGAACCGAATTAACAAAGATGTAACTCTTAAGGCCGCTTTACACAAAACGATATCACTAGCGATCTCGTTAGCGATGTGACACGCCCAGATCGTTACTCCAATTTGCCGAGATCGCTCATAGGTCGTTTTTTAGCAGTCACACGTACCCATCTCACAAACGACGCTACATCGTTCAGCGATATATTGTTTGACCAAGGCGGTCGTGTGGATGTTGTTCGTCGTTGGCAGGGTGTCAAATATAGCAATATGTCTGCTGCGTTCCAAACGATGAACAATATTTTGAAACTGAACGTTGTGTCAACGATCAACGATTTTCGCTATTTTTAAGATCGTTCGGAGTCGCACGTAGGTGTCACACGCAACGACATCGTTAACGACGATGGAAGTGCGTCACGAAAACCGTGACCCCGACAACATACCGTCAGATAAATCATAGCGTGTTAAGGGGCCTTTAGATCTCGATATTGGACAACAGATTCAGAATAATTTTTTCCCTAAATTAATTTCTGATGTTATGGTTTAAACAAAAATTTATTTTCAAGATAATTTTTAATGATATTAATAACTTTGTGTTTATTTTTAGCAGATGACTGTATTGGGAGTTCAGATGGATCTCTAATATCTTCAGAATTTATAACAGATGATGAAAGTATCCCACATGATACATATGAAGAGCATGCTGTTGTCCCAGATATAAATCCAGTCCTTCCTCAGAAAGCTCTATCATCTGAGTTTTTCAAACAAGCCCAAAATTCCCATTTATCACAGAATTGTAAGCAGAATAAAAGTTTCAGAAGGGATGTGGAATATGAAACGGATGAAACGGTTCCTACAAGGGAGAAGCCATTTTCATGTTTAAAATGTGGGAAATGTTTTACCAGGAAATCACATCTTCTTGACCATCAAAAATATCACACTGGGAAGAATCCATTTTCATGTCAAGAATGTGGGAAATGTTTTATTCAGAAATCACACCTTGTTAGACATCAGAAAATTCACACAGGGGAGAAACCAGTTTCATGCTCAGAATGTGGGAAATGTTTTAGTCATAAATCAGAATTTGTTAGACATCAGAAAATTCACACAGGGGAGAAACCATTTTCATGTTCAGAGTGTGGGAAATGTTTTAGTCAGAAATCAAATTTTGTTAGACATCAGAAAATTCACACAGGGGAGAAGGTATTTTCATGTTCAGAGTGTGGGAAATGTTTTATTGCGAAATCAGTTCTTGTTATGCATCAAAGATCTCACACAGGGGAGAAGCCATTTTCATGTTCAGAATGTGGGAAATGTTTTATTCAGAAATCAGCTCTTGTTGTGCATCAAAGATCTCACACAGGAGAGAAGCCATTTTCATGTTCAGAATGTGGAAAATGTTTTATCCAGAAATCAGATCTTCTTAGGCATCAAAGATCTCACACAGAGGATAAGCCATTTTCATGTTCAGAATGTGGAAAATGTTTTATTCAGATGTCACATCTTGTTAGACATCATAAAAATCACACAGGGGACAATCCATTTTCATGTTCAGAGTGTGGGAAAAGTTTTAGTCAGAAATCAGAATTTGTTAGACATCAGAAAATTCACACAGGGGAGAACGTATTTTCATGTTCAGAATGTGGGAAATTTTATATTCAGAAATCAGATCTTGTTATGCATCAAAGATCTCACACAGGTGAGAAGCCATTTTCATGTTCAGAATGTGGGCAATGTTTTACTAGTAAATCAAATGAAGTTAGACATCATAAAATTCACACAGGGGAGAAGCCATTTTCATGTTCAGAATGTGGGAAATGTTTTATTGAGAAATCACATCTTGTTGTGCATCAAAGATCTCACACAGGGGAGAAGCCATTTTCATGTTCAGAATGTGGGAAATGTTTTATTGAGAAATCACATCTTGTTGTGCATCAAAGATCTCACACAGGGGAGAAGCCATTTTCATGTTTAGAATGTGGGAAATGTTTTATTCGGAAAGCACATCTTGTTAGGCATCAAAGATCTCACACAGGGGACAATCCATTTTAATGTTCAGAGTATGGGAAATGTGTTAGTCAGAAATCAGAATTTGTTAGACATCAGAAAATTCACAAACGGGAGAACGTATTTTCAGGTTCAGAATGTGGGCAATGTTTTACTAGTAAATCAGGTCTTGTTAAACATGTGAAGAAGCCGCACAGGGAAGGAACCTTTTTCATGTTGTGAATAATTGAAATGTTTAATTGGTAAATCAAGTCTTGCCGACATTCAGAAAACCAACAGAGCGGAGCAGCCATTCTTGCTTTCAGAATTTGCCAAATGTTTTTAAGACTAATCAGTTCCTGCTGTCCGATGAGTCACACAGGAGAAGCCATCATGTTGTACTATAATTCAAAGGGTTTTATAAAAAAAATTGGCTACAATTGCTCAAGTAAGAATTTGTGAGGAAAAGAACCATTTTATTTCTTTTTAAACTTATTGTATTTTTTGGACCATAAGACACACCTAGGTTTTGAAGAAGGAATATAGGGAAAAAGATTGACACAAAAAATGTGGTCATGACTCACTGTTATGGGGGGGGGTGGATCTGCTGCTGACACTGTTACTGGGAAAAATTCCCCAATTCTGTACTGATGTCACCCAACCTGGGCCCCTTCCAGGTACTGTTGATGTGTCTCCCATCCTCATGTATACTGTATATCCAATATCCATCCTGGTATATATGTTGCCCATTTTTATCCCATCCTGGTATATATTATCCCCATCCTGGTATATATTATTCTTGTCCTAGTATATATGTCCCCATTCTTGTATATTTAGCCCTCCTCTCGGGCCCATTCATGTATATATTTCCCCATCACTCTGCACACATAAGAAAATCACCTTTTGTTTCTCCCCTATTTCCTCATAGACTGTAAGCTTACGAGCAGGGCCCTCACTCCTCCTGGTATCTTAATTTTGTTACTTTGTATTGTCTCAAATTGTCTATACATGTCCCCTCTGAATTGTAATGCGCTGCGGAATATATTGTCGCTATAGAAATAAAACTTTATTATTATATTATAAAAGAAATGATTATACTCCCCATCCCTCTGCTCTCCCGGTGCACAGTGTTCTTTTCTGATGCTGGCAAGTGACTTCACCATGTAAGCGGAGAAGCGCATGACACTACTGCCATGTGCCTCCAGTTACACGCAGACGTACGTGTTAGAGAATACTCAGCCATAATGTGCTGAGCAGCCATGTTGTATCTAACAGCCATCTTGGGAAGACTTGAGCAAACTAACTTTGCAGCTAATGAGCTGCACTGGCTAGAATTCTCCCCCCAGAGAGGAGATAGAGATGACATCAGTGTAATTAGCAAGTATAAAGCTGGTGTCACACATAACGACGACGACAACGACGTCGCTGCTACGTCACCATTTTCTGTGACGTTGCAGCGACGTCCCGTCGCTGTCGCTGTGTGTGACATCCAGCAACGACCTGGCCCCTGCTGTGAGGTCGCCGGTCGTTGCTGAATGTCCAGCTTCATTTTTTGGTCGTCACTCTCCCGCTGTGACACACACATCGCTGTGTGTGACAGCGAGAGAGCGACGAAATGAAGCGATCAGGAGCCGGCACTGGCAGCTGCGGTAAGCTGTAACCAGCGTAAACATCGGGTAACCAAGGGAAGACCTTTCCCTGGTTACCCGATGTTTACGCTGGTTACCAGCCTCCGCTCTTGCTGCCAGTGCCGGCTCCTGCTCTGTGACATGTGGCTGCAGTACGCATCGGGTAATTAACCCGATGCATACTGTAGCAAGGAGAGCAAGGAGCCAGCGCTAAGCAGTGTGCGCGGCTCCCTGCTCTCTGAACTGTGACATGTAGCTGTAGCACACATCGGGTTAATTAACCCGATGTGTGCTGCAGGAGAGCAAGGAGCCAGCGCTAAGCGCGGCTCCCTGCTCTCTGAACTGTGACATGTAGCTGCAGCACACATCGGGTTAATTAACCCGATGTGTGCTGCAGGAGAGCAAGGAGCCAGCGCTAAGCGCGGCTCCCTGCTCTCTGAACTGTGACATGTAGCTGCAGCACACATCGGGTTAATTAACCCGATGTGTGCTGCAGGAGAGCAAGGAGCCAGCGCTAAGCGCGGCTCCCTGCTCTCTGAACATGTAGCACAGCGACCTTATGATCGCTGCTTCTGCTGTGTTTGACAGCTAAGCAGCGATCATAACAGCGACTTACAAGGTCGCTGTTACGTCACCGAAAATGGTGACGTAACAGCGACGTCGTTGTCGCTGTCGTTTAGTGTGACACCAGCTTAAGAAAGGTCTAAAAAAGGTTAAATCGAATAGAAGAATACAATTGCGTCAGTTGATAGATGGTGATGTGTCGTCATGAATAGCAGGTATATTGAATTGATAAAGAAATTAAGTTGTCAATAGAGTTGTCAGTGTGTGAAGAGTTATGTGAAGTAGAGGCGCTTTCAGGAATCAGAAATGTCAGCATTGACGACATGGCTGAACTAGTGAAAAGTATCATGGAGGCCCATAGGAATACAATAAGTTTTTACCGCAATGCTCGTAAATAATGTCATGATGTATCATTATATTCTTTGTTCTCCAACGTATACGCCTTTCTCTGCAGTATGAGCTTTCCTTTGTCTAATATGTATAAGAGCCCCCACATGCCTTTCGGGGGACACTTCTTCATCTGTTGCTAATTCTGCTGTTCTGCCAGACACCTGCGTGTGTCATCCTGCCGCATAACCTGTCTTATCTGCCCTGTTGCTATCTTGGAA
The DNA here is from genome assembly GCF_048569485.1 of Anomaloglossus baeobatrachus. Classification (NCBI taxonomy): domain Eukaryota; kingdom Metazoa; phylum Chordata; class Amphibia; order Anura; family Aromobatidae; genus Anomaloglossus; species Anomaloglossus baeobatrachus. Next base: position 577,229,147 of record NC_134357.1, on the reverse strand, counting down.
TAAACTTCAGTCTTTGCTTGGAACGGATTGTCTACAACGTCTTCTTAGCTCTCAAGGTCTACGGACATTTTCTTTCAGTAAGCTGCCAGAATATTCACTGCTCCCCACAGCCGGGATTATGGGTTTGGAGAGCAGTGAATATTCAATGTCTAATAGTAGACACACGTGATCGCCCAGCCACAGCAGTAAGCAGGTGGCTTAGTAATCATGTGTACCCGATATTAAACAGAATAAATATTCGCTGCTCCCCACGCTAATAATACCGCCTACTAGAGTTGAGCGCGGTTCGTGGTTCTCCAGTTCGCGGTTCGAGTGATTTTGGGGGCTGTTCTAAATCGAGCTAGAACTCGAGCTTTTTGCTAAAGCTCGATAGTTCTAGTTTTGTTCGAGAACGGTTCTAGCAGCAAAAAGCCAAGCTAATTCCTAGCTGGCTTTCCGCTGTAATAGTGTAAGTCACTCTGACTAACACTATTATGAAATTTCAGCGTATAGTGTGCGGGAACAGTGCATTCAGATCACTGCTGCTGGGATAATGGCGATCGCCATTTTTTTTTTCCTTGTCTTCCTTCCCTAAGCGCGCGCGTGTAGTGGGGCGGGCCAGCATGTCAGCCAATCCCAGACACACACACAGCTAAGTGGACTTTTAGCCAGAAAAGCAACGGCATGTGTGATAGGATGTCTATGTCACATGTCCATGCATTATAAATACGGGCATCTGCCCGTCTGGACGCCATTATCTCTTCTGCGTCTGGGTGTCAGTCACCGCTGGCGTAGCTCCTGTCTCCGATACTGCTGTGTACGCTCTACACACAGCGCTGTACAGAATAGGGATAGAAGTTTCTATTAACCCTTGTAAGGGCTAACAATAGCAGGCTCAGAGCCATAGGTGACAGTCAGGTCCGTGGAAACAGATTTTAACAGCTACAGAAGATAAGAGCGTCTGTGTAGCTAATTTAGGGTCAGGGACTTCCTCGCTGCATTTCCCCATTAGGAGGGATAGAAAGGGAGGCTTCCTTTCCTGTACACTGACCCACAACCCTGCCACTGTACCCTCCTGCCCTTTGCACACTCAAGCTCATTGTTACTAAGCCATTATACTAGCAAACACTGAGTAAACTTAGTGGCATCCTAAAAGTGGCTGTTGGACTTCCATTATTGTTCCACTGTTACAAAGCTATTTGCAGCACCACTGCATTGCACACTCAAACTCATTGTTACTAAGCCATTATACTAGCAAACACTGAGTAAACTTAGTGGCATCCTAAAGGTGGCTGTTGGACTTCCATTAGTGTCCCACTAGTGCAAATCTATTTGCAGCACCACTGCATTGCACACTTAAACTCATTGTTACTAAGCCATTATACTAGCAAACTATGCTGCCAGTTTAAGGGCCGTAGTTGCATTGTCAGGGATAGTTATAGTTGTTTATTCTGCTGTTAATAAAGATAGACCACCGCTGCAATCTACACCACCTCTGAATTTTTACTACCACATTTTAAGTGCACAATCTTGTCGCAATCAAAATGAGTGGCAAAATGACATGCTGGTGGAAAGGGGAAGAGGCGTGTTGGAAAAGGAATAAAAGGGTTTGTCTATGGGGAAGGTGGCAAAGCTCCATTAACATCTGCTGAAGATAGACCATCTTCCAGCAAAAATAAGATGTCTACTACTTACCGTGGACAATCCGATGTGCTCCCTTTTATACGGACACGAACAACTGGAACAAAGGTAGATGATGGCAAAAAAAAAAAAAAAAGCTTGAATGGATCTCAAGTGATCCAACAAGTGCCCTCTCTGCCACCTCAACTACCGCATCCAAGAAACACCAGTCCTCGGAGTTGTCATCTCAATCACACTTGCTTTCTCCCAGCTCTGAAGTCTCCATCCGCCCTGCACAGTATGGTGGAACTGAGATGGCTGAGTCTGCATAGCTGTTCAGTCACACTATAGCCTGGGAATCAGAGGTCTGCTCCCAAGCTACAGTGAGTACAGACCAGGAAATGGTCTGCAGTGATGCCCAGAACCTTTATGACTCAGATTCAGGCCGTGATGAACAAGTTTCTGAGCATAATGTTGACCCTTATTCACAAACTGAAACACCTGTTGTAATAGACAATGAGGAACATACTGATGACGATGAGACGCAGATACCAGATTGGGATGACAACTTAAATATTGGTTCACGTCAGGAAGAGGCTCTGTCTGAGGGTGAGGGGAGTGCAAACACAACGCTTGATGAGGAAGTTCTAGATCCCACCTACTGTCAACCCACAGTCAGGCACTCGAGGAGGTCAACAGAGGCGGTGAAGGAGGATGCTACTGACGACGAAGTTACCTTGCGCCTTCCTGGACAGAGGAGTAGTACTGGTAGCACGTCTACAACTGCATCCTCAGCCACCACTCTGCCTCTGAGCACTAGTCGGGGGGCTCAGCAGGTCGCATGCCCTCTAAGCCTTGCATAGCCTGGACCTTTTTTGACATAGAAAAAGATCAACCAAATCATGTGATATGTAAAATTTGTCGTGATTCTGTTAGTAGAGGGCAAAACCTCAGGAGTTTGACAACTTCTTCCATGAATCGTTACAGGAATAAATATCATATGTCCCAGTGGGAAGCTCACCGTGCTGTAATGCGGTCTAGCGGAGCGAACCATCCACCGCCTGCCCCTTCCAGTGCATCCGCGCGCTCTTCATCTTCTAGGACTGTGGCGACAGCTGTCACACCTGGTTTTCCACGCACAACTTCCACCACTGTAACCGCAACAGGCAGTTTGCTTGGTAAGTCGTCATTTTGTTTGGAAGGGGAAACAAGTGCGTGTGTACAGCTCTCTCAGACATCGATAGCATCAACGTTTGATGAAGGCAACATCATGTCTATGCCTACACTTTCCTCACAAACCTGCATTTTTCAGGGACACCCTACTCACCACCGTCTACACACAGCAGCCAGATCTCTGTCCCTCATATGTGGACAAATAAAAGGCCATTTCCTGCGACCCATGACAAAGCTAAGAGGTTGATTTTATCCCTCTGTAAGCTCTTGGCTACCGAAATGCTGCCTTTCCGCCTGGTGGACACACAGGATTTTAGAGACCTTATGTCTGTCGCTGTGCCTCAGTACCAGATGCCCAGTCGCCACTATTTCTCTAAGAAAGGTATGCCTGCGCTACACCAGCATGTTGCACACAACATCACCGCTTCCTTGAGAAACTCTGTGTGTGAATGGGTGCATTTCATCACCGATACTTGGACCAGTAAGCATGGACAGGGACGTTACATGTCGCTGACTGGGCACTGGGTAACTATGGTGATAGATGGTGAAGGGTCTGCTGCACAAGTCTTGCCGTCCCCACCACTTGTGTGTCAATCCTCTGTCTGTCCAAGTTCCGCCACTGGTTCTGCCTCCTCCACCTCGTCTGGGTCCTCCACCTCCGCCCCAAGCCTGCCTGGTCAGGCCACCAGCGTTCTAACTGCGCAGAAGGAATCACGCACCCCTCATTACTATGCTGGCAGCAGAGCGCAACGGCATCAGGCGGTCTTTAGCTTGAAATGTCTTGGAAATAAGAGTCACACAGCGGCTGAGTTGTGGGCAGCTCTGGAGATTGAGTTTGGTAAATGGTTGTCTCCACTCAACCTGCAGCCTGGTAAGGCCGTGTGCGACAATGCTGCAAACCTGGGTGCGGCCCTTCGCCTGGGCAAGGTGACACACGTGCCTTGTATGGCTCACGTGTTGAACCTTGTTGTCCAGCAATTTTTAACACACTATCCCAGCCTAGATGGCCTTCTGAACAGGGAACGAAAACTGTCTGCTCACTTCGGCCGTTCAACCACCGCTGCTGAGCGACTTGCATCGCTCCAGAAGTCTTTCGGCCTGCTGGTTCATCGCCTGAAATGCGATGTGCCGACACGCTGGAATTCGACTCTCCACATATTACAGCAACTGTGGCAGCACCGTCGAGCCCTGGTGCAATACGTCATGACGTATAGCCTGGGCCAACGAGATGCAGAGGTGGGGCAGATCACCCTGATGGAGTGGTCTCAAATCAAGGACCTATGCACCCTTCTGCACAGTTTCGACATGGCAACGAATATGTTTAGCGCTGACAATGCAATTATCAGCATGACAATTCCAGTCATTTACATGCTGGAGCACACGCTAAACAGTATTCGGAGCCAGGGGGTGGGACAACAGGAAGGGGAGGAACTACAGGAGGATTCATATGCGCAAGACACAACAACATCACCAAGGTCCAGACGTTCATCACCAACGCGACAGGCATGGGACCATGGGGGACAGGGATCAACAAGGGCGCATAGTAGCAGGCGAAATGTTGAGGAAGGTGCAGGAGAACATGAAGAAATGGAGGATGAACTGTCCATGGAAATGGAAGACTCAGCGGATGAGGGAGACCTTGGTCAAATTTCTGTTGAAAGAGGTTGGGGGGAGATGTCAGAGGAAGAAAGAACGGTTAGCACCTCTATGCCACAAACACAGCGTGGACTTGGTCCGCATGGCTGTGCAAGACACATGAGCGCCTTCTTCCTACACTACCTCCAACATGACCCTCGTATTGTCAAAATTAGAAGTGATGATGACTACTGGCTTGCCACACTATTAGGTCCCCGGTACAAGTCCAAATTTTGTGACATAATTCCAGCCATAGAAAGGGACGCACGTATGCAGGAGTATCAGCAGAAGCTGTTACTCGATCTTAGCTCGGCTTTTCCACCAAACAACCGTGGTGCAGGGAGTGAATCTCCCAGTTGTAACTTGACAAACAGGGGACGGTCTCGTCATCTTCAACAGTCTACCCGTACCAGTAGCACCGTATATGGTGCTGGTAACAGCAATTTTATTGAATCTTTTCATAATTTTTTTAGACCGTCCTTTACAAGGCCACCAGAGACAACAAGTCTGACACATAGTCAACGGATGGAGAGGATGATACAGGAGTATCTCCAAAAGAACATCGATGCCATTACTTTGCAAATGGAGCCTTTCTCATTTTGGGCTTCAAATCTTGAAAAATGGCCAGAGCTTTCCACTTACGCCTTGGAGATTTTGTCGTGTCCAGCTGCCAGCGTTGTCTCTGAACGTGTCTTCCGTGCTGCTGGGTGTGTGCTGACAGATAAGTGCACGCGTCTGTCCAGTGACAATGTGGACAGACTAACGTTCATCAAAATGAACAAGTCATGGATCCACAAGGAATTTACTACCCCTGTGTCATCCTGGGGAGAGTAAATGCTTGAGGATTTTGAATGTGCTTGATGCAAATCCACCTGTGAAGTGTACAACTGGGGCACAAGTGCTGCCACTGAAGGGGTGGGTGTGTGTGTGGCCCAATTTTTGGAAAAAAGGGAGACTCCGCTTGGAGTAACCCTTGCTTACAGTGTTTTTTAAAAGGATCCAAGATGAACAGAGCTGGGATCAGGAAAGACTTAGCTACCTACCCCGGTGTCATCCTGGGGACGGTTAAGGATGGCGTATTTTTGAATGTGCTTGATGCAAATCTACCTGTGAAGTGTTCAACTGGGGCACAAGTGCTACCACTGAAGTGGTGTCTGTGTGGCCCAATTTTTGGAAAAAAGGGAGACTCCGCTTGGAGTAACCTTGCGGTGTTTTACATGATTTTAGAAGGGCATGCCATGCCTATATCTGTGTCTCCTCCTCTTTTTCCTTGTCCAGCTTTTTTGTTTTCGCATGAGTATATGTCCTTGTCACTTTCCCATGTGTTTGTGTTGTGTTGTGAGTTGTTTGTCACCCTTTGGACACCTTTGAGGGTGTTTTCTAGGTGTTTTTATGTGTTTGTGATTGCCTCCCATTGTTTCCTATGCTCTTCGAGTGGTTCGCCGAACCGGTTCGCCGAACCGAACTCGAACGAGACCTCCGTTCGGCGAACCGAACTCGAGCTGAACCGCGACCGGTTCGCTCATCTCTACCGCCTACTGCTTGGTTGGCGCTGGCTTCATTGCCTAGAGGTGGGCGGGATTATGGCGTGGGGAGCAGTGAATCATTTTCATTTTTAGCTGGCACACAGTTAGCCTTTTTGAGAGCCTTTAGGAACATTTGTGAAAGCTTTTGATACTGGATTATATTTAGATAATTCACTAATCTCAGGTTGCTCACTGCTTTATTTACTAAAAAGCGCAGCCCCAGATTAGAGATAGGAACTCTGAAGTATATCACATTGTATATAATTGCATTTAAAATCTTGTTGTTTTGTTAATAAATGCTTATAAATATATATTCTTCATGCCTAGCTTCCTCTATTGTCTAGATGTGATGATTTTGCCTCAGAACCTCTGGAGTTGGCACAGACCTGTAGACATTTCACACCAAAATAGTGAGGGGAGAATTGAATCACACTGCATCCTAGATATGTGGAAGTTGTTAAGGCTAGTTTCACACTTACGTTGAACGGCATCCGTTGCATTGCGTTGTGTGACGGATGCAACGGATGTGTTGCATATAGTGGCACAACGGATTTTTTTTTTTTTTTTTACAGTTTTACCGGCGGCAGACTATTGTGAACGATCAGCTGATCGCTCCCAGTAGCCGGCCGCCGGGTGATTAGCTGATCGCTCCCTGCAGCCGGCCGCGGGGTGATCTGCTGAGCGATGTCACTTGCCAGCCGCCGGGTGATCAGCTGATCGCTCCCTGCAGCTGGCCGATCAGCTGAGCGCTGTCACTTGCCGGTGGCCGGGCATGCCGGTGGCCGGTCGCTCAGCTGAGCGCTGTCACTTGCCGACGGCCGGGCGCTCAGCTGAACGTTCGACCACCGCGAGCCAAAATAGTTTGTGATTAAAAAACAAAAAGAGCATGCGCAGTGAAATCCAGAGGATTCCGCTGCTCAAAAACAATGTTATTACATGCTACGTTCCTCCCGCTGGGCGGAAGCAACGGAGCGTCGCCCAGCGGAAGCAACGCAGGTCCTTTTGGTACAATCCGTCATCCATACAAGTCTATGGGAAACAGCGGAATCCGTTAACGGATTCCGCTGTTTTCCAAAAGGGAGGATTGTAACGGAAGGAAAACAACGCAAGTGTGAAAGTACCCTAAGACATTCTGGTCCCAAATTATCAAAGCTGTTATGCCAAAAAAAACTGTCACAAAAATTTGGAAAGTTGTGCCAAGATTTGGCATTTTCACTCTAAAATTGTCAGAGCTTAGGTGGGACGGGGGCGTGACAGCACAGCTCCTTTAATTCATGACGAGCTGTGGTGTTCCCTATGCCAGAAATCTCACTCCAGTGTCTGATGGGAGTAATATTTCTAGCATGGAACAAGGAGGCACGTGCCACTCGTCAAACGCTCCAGATTCATGAGGAGGCATTTACCTCATAAATTGGGCTTTTTATGTTAAAAAACTGATTCCTTTACAAAGGATAATTGTTGTAATAAAAAAAACTAAAGGATTTTCTCTGTCTGATATCCAAGAGATTATTTTTTTGTGGGGCTACCCACACATAGAGATATACGGACCCGTTGAATTTCGGGTTTTTCAGTCGGACTTTAAATAAAGTTCAGTTCGGGAACCGGACTTGTCCTGAACCCGATTGGAAGTCACTGATTGGGCAGTTCGGGTCTCCGCCCACATGCAGCCATAAACAGAGCTTTTATTACTAGGGGAGGAAGGGTGGGGTTTTTCCTTGTACACAATACATCCTATAATGATGTTTTTACCTCCTCGTGAAAGCCATTCACACACTGCAAGCGGCTCGCACTGGGCCGAGCACTGAGTGTACCCGAGCACACCGATGCTAGATCGAGTGGTTAGGATACATAAATCACCAAAACTCCGAACGCTAACTGATTTTTTGTATAAAGTCTGTATTTGGTACAAACACCAAACTTTACTATTTAGGTTCCCTCATCTCTGCCCACAAACCTTTATTACAGTTTAGATTATGGGTGTAGAAGAGACCAGAACTGAAAGGGGCCTATCTCTTGGTGGAGAGCAAGTAACATTTATGATACCTATGCTGGGGTTTTGTGAATTTAATGGGATTCGGTCATTAAGTGTTTACCCCTTAACCCCTTCACGACCGCGGGCAGTAAAGTTACGTCCTATTTTAACGTGACTTAACAACCAGGGACGTAACTTTACTGCCTAAAGTTTATTTGATTGCCATGGCCATAGCAACGGCTTTCAAATGATGTCCCCTGCTGTTTCTTACAGCAGGGGACCTTTGCTTTACCCCAGGGGGGGTGGCATCGCCACCCCTCATCGACGATCGATGTGATTGGCTGTTCAAATCTGAACCGCCAACCACATCGTTCACACTGATTTCGGCAAAAATAATGCCTGAATTAGTGCGATACTGTGAGATCCGGCTATGAGGTGCCGCAGCAGCTGCAGCAGATCATAGCTGGAGCTCTAACATGTCGTTCCCAGCCCCTGCAGCACTGATTGGAGTGATCGAGCTATGACGCGCAATCGCTCCAATCAGTGTGCAGTGGGGCGGTCTGATCTGCAGGTGGCTGCCCTCCCCAGGCCTGTGCTGGTCTGCAAGTCCTCCCCCAACATGTCTGCAGCGTGCACTGGCTGGTACTTGTGGTACCACGCCACCGCTGCTGCCGCCGCTGATGCCACCGCTCCTGCTCCACGTGAGTATTATGCTCATCTTGCAGCCCCTGCGCGCTCCCGTGATGGCCCCTGTGCGCTCCCGCGATGGACCCTGCCCGTCCCCCCCCACGATCTGCCCCCCCACGCCCCGATCTGCCCCCCAACATCCCGATCTGCTCCCCCTGCGATTTGCCTGCCTCCTCCGTGATATCTATTCTGCTTTCTTCCTTCTGCCTCTGTTCTCTGGCATCCCTCTCCCCCTCCCACTCCCCATCTGCTCTCCCCCTCCCCCTCTGCTCTCCCCCCCAACGTCTTCTTACCTGCCTTCACCGGGTCATCCGAGGTCTTCATTGGCCCGATCACATCTGCCTCCATCGCTGGGTCCTTCCTGGGTCTTCTGCTGATCTGTCCAACGTCCTGCCTGCTGCTCCTGTAAAGCTGTCCATCTCGCTTGCCTTCTGTTCCTCCTGCAGTTCTTCTGGTCAGTGATCCTCCTGCTAATCCTCTGGGTACTGTGAGTATAATTTTTTTTTTCTGTATCCCCTGTCTATTTTTACACCTCATCCGTCCGTGCGTAGCACCAAGCGCTGATCAGGGATGCAGATGATGTATCTGCATCCATGGTCAGTTTTCGGAGGGACTTTTTTTTTCCCCATATCCGACGCTTTTTGTATCGCATCTGTCCGAGCGTTCTACCGAGCGCTGATCAGGGATGCAGATAACGGATCTGCATCCGTGGTCAATTTTTGGCGTAACTTTTTTTTTCCATATCCCTGATGTTTTTTGTATCGCATCCGTCCGTGCGTCCCGCCGAGTGCTGATCAGGGATGCAGATAGCGTATCTGCATCCGTGGTCAGTTTTCGGCGGGACTTTTTTTTCCCGTATCCCCTACGCTTTTTGTATCGCATCAGTCTGTGCGTCATGCCGAGCGCTGATTAGGGATGCAGATAACGGATCTGCATCCGTGGTCAATTTTTGGCGTGACCTTTTTTCCCGTATCCCTGACGCTTTTTGTATCTCATCCGACCATGCGTCCTGCAGCGGCCGATCAGTGCATCGCGTCTGTGCGTTTGAAAAGTCAAATGGCGTTCCTTCTCTTCTGAGCCCCGCCCAAACAATTACTTTCCACCACATATGAGGTATCTGCGTACTCAGGAGAAATTGCACAATACATTTTATAGTGCATTTTTTCCTGATACCGTTGTAAAAAAAAAAAACTACCTGATTGATGCAAAAATTTTGTGGTAAAAAAAAAATAAATTTTCACGGTTCAACGTTATCAACTTCTGTGGAGCCCCTGGGGGTACAAGGGGCTCACCAAACATCTAGATAAATTCCTTGAGGGGTCTAGTTCCAAAATGGGGCAATTTGTGGGGGAGCTCCACTGTTTAGGGGGTCTCCAAACGTGACACGTTATTCGCTAATGATTCCAACCAATTTTGCTGTCAAAAGGTGCTCCGTCTCTTCTGAGCCCCGCCATGCGCCCAAACAATTACTTTCCACCACATATGAGGTATCTGGCTAACCGTTTTGTGGTGAAAAAAAAAATTGTATTTATGGCTCAACATTATCAACTTCTGTGTAGCCCCTTGGGGCTCGCTAAACATCTAGATAAACTCTTTGAGGGGTCTAGTTTCCAAAATGGGGTCACTTGTGGGGGAGCTCCATTGCTTAGGTACCTCAGGGGGTCTCCAAATAAAACATTACGTCAGCTAATGATTCCAACCAATTTTGCTGTCAAATGGTGCTCCTTCTCTTCTGAGCCCCGCCATGCGCCCAAACAATTACTTTCCACCACATATGAGGTATCGTCGTACTCAGGAAAAAATGCACTATAAATTTCATGGTGTATTTTTTCCTGATACCCTTGTGAAAAAAAAGCTACCTAGTTGAAGCAACAGTTTTGTGGTAAAAAAAATGTTTTTTTCTTTTCACGGCTCAACATTATAAACTTCTGTGAAGCCCCCAGGTGTTCAAAGTGCTCACCAAACATCTAGAAAAATTATTTGAGGGCTCTGGTTTCCAAAATGAGGTAACTTGTGGGGGAGCTCCATTGTTTAGGCACCTCAGGGGGTCTTCAAACCAGACATGGCGTCCGCTAATGAGTGCAGCTAATTTTGCACTCAAAAATTCAAATGGTGCTCCTTGCCTTCCAAGCCCTGCCGTGTGCCCAAACATTTGATTTCCACCACATATGAGGTATCTGCGTACTCAGGAGAAATTGCACAATAAATTGAATGGTGCACTTTCTCTTTTCTCCCTTGTGAAAATGAAAATTTTATGGCTAAAGTAACATTTTTGTGTTAAAAAGTAGAATTTTCATTTTTTCCTTCCACATTGCTTTGGTTCCTGTGAAGCACCTAAAGGGTTAATAAACTTCTTGGATGTGGTTTTGAGCAGATCGAGGGGTGCGGTTTTTAGAATGGTGTCACTTTTGGGTATTTTCTGTACCTAGGCCTCTCAAAGTCACTTCAAATGTGATGTGGTCCCTAAAAAAAATTATTTTGTAAATTTTGTTGGAAAAATGAGAAATTGCTGATGAACTTTGACCTCTTCTAACTTCCTAACGAAAAAAATATTGTTTCGAAAATTGCGCTGATGTAAAGCAGACAAGTGGGAAATTTTATTTAGTAACTATTTTGTGTGACATATCCCTCAGATTTATGGGCATAAATTTTCAAAGTTTGGCAATTGCGAAATTTTCGCAAACTTTCCTAAATTTTCACAAATAAACGCAAAAAATATCGGCCTAAATTTACCACTGACGTGAAGTACAATATGTCACGAAAAAACATTCTGAGAATCGCCAGGATCCGTTGAAGCGTTCCAGAGTTATAACCTGTCAAAGTGACACTGGTCAGAATTGCAAAAAATGGCCCGGTCATTAGGGTGTTTTAGTGGCTGGGGGTGAAGGGGTTAAAGACTTCTGTTTTTCTTTGTGTGCCCATGTAAGACAATGCTGCAGCTCATATCTGTGAGTTTTTCCACAGCACTAAAGACCATGTCACACACAGAGATAAATCTTTGGCAGATCTGTGGTTGCAGTGAAATCATGGACATATTGTTCCATTTCTACACAGCCACAAACCTGGCACTGATTGTCCACAATTTCACTGAAACCACAGATCTACCATAGATGTATCTCTGTGTGTGACAGGGCCTTAATCGGACTGAGGAAAAAAATCGCAGCATGCTAAGATTGTCTCCGAGTCTCGGATCGCTCGCACCCATACAAGTCTATGGATACAAATTAAACATTGGACTGCACTCTGCTGACATCCAAGTGCAGTGCAATATACACACAGGCTGACAATGGAGGAGATAGAGAGATCACTCTCTCCCTCTCCCCTGCAGCTGTGATCCGATCACAGGATCAGATCACAGTTGCATGACACTCAGCTCTCGTTCGTAGCAGAGCAGGAGCCGAGGATCATTTGCATATCGCATTCAGTGCTCTCGCATCGGACGCCATATGCTAGTGTGACTCTGCCCTAAGGGTAAAGATCTCATCCCAATGTGATAGGATTCATAGATTCTTTCAGCTCAGTCTATATTTTGTTGGAAGGATTTATGAATATATTTAAAATACAATTAAGCATGGAAGCTTTATTGTATACCAAAAACTGGCACACCTGCCCCTCCCCTCCTTGTGCCCTAGAGCGTGCCAATACTGAGTATGTGTTATGCGGTGTTCTGCCCCTCACTCACTAGGTGTCATGGTGACTCCACACCCTATTCACATTTGCTCAGCCAGAGTCAGGCGTCGTCTGTTTAGTGCACTCTGGTCTTCAGTTTAGCAGGAGTTAATTCCTGCTGACTGATGAATTGCTGCTGGGGTCACAGGTTTCTGAGGTCCTATCACAGCCTCCTCCGCCATATAATAAGTGGTGGAACATAGCCTCACATGCCGAAGATAGCTCTAGCTTTGCTCCAGCGTTATCGGTCTTGTGCGTGGTGGTCCTGCTCTTGGTGAACTGTCGTATGTCAAAACCATATAATTTGTATCTAGAATAGAGGATATACTACCATATAACCATGAAAAACCTCTAAAAAAACAATTTTATTAAATATTCATTAAAATACTCCCAATCTAAAAACTTTGGGGTCATACCCAGTAGTTCAACACTAGACAAAAAGTCATGATTGTGAATAGTGTATAAGGTCCTAAAAATAGGGCAGTAGGCCAAGGGCGTGCGCCCCCCGTTCGTGATTTTTAGGGGGTATCGCAATATGGGATGGAGGGACCTAGTATTCCCTAATGTTTATCCCTACCTGGCAACGGAGGTGAATACACCTTAAAGTTTTTGGGTGCCCCCATTCCTCAGTGGCTAGCCCTAAATACCCCTGTCACTATTCCTGGCCTATAACCACCACCAGTGCATTGTGTTGGGGTGATTAAGTGGTCATGCGTCAAAAGTCCTATGTCAAGACCTTATATAAATCAAACACAGATATTGTACATCACCAGTATTCCAGTTATATAGTTTCAAACACGATCCGCCCTCAATCATTAATTCAGCTAGTACATCATATTGTTGAGTATTAAGTAGTCAGTGCCATCGTGAAACGCTGCTATTCCAAGCACTCACTGTTTTCAGACCCTCCCTTATGATGTATTGTTGATCTGGGAGGAGATCTTCACCATTACAATCAGCACGTGACGGGGTAATCCAGGACAGCAGCCGGACCCCCAGAGGGTAACTGAAAACGACCTAATTATAGGAAGGACATATGGAAGCATGAGATTGATGGCCTAATTTGGATAGTGACAACTTGCAATTCACATCTCCCCTGATGAACCCCGCTATATTGGGGAGAAACGCGTCGGGAGCAATGGGAGTAATAACAGTCCTGGCAAGATAAGTACTAGGACAGTTGGGCTTATCATACCTTCTGTCAAGACCTTTTTTCATCTCCCCAGAAATTCCTTTGATATCTCCCTCAACAATATGATGTACTAGCTGAATTAATGATTGAGGGCGGATAGTGTTTGAAACTATATAACTGGAATACTTGTGATGTACAATATCTGTGTTTGATTTATATAAGGTCTTGACTTAGGACTTTTGACGCATGACCACTTAATCACCCCAACACAATGCACTGGTGGTGGTTATAGGCCAGGAATAGTGACAGGGGCATTTAGGGCTAGCCACCGAGCAACGGGGGCACCCAAAAACTTTAAGGTGTATTCACCTCCGTTGCCAGGTTGGGATAAACATTAGGGAATACTAGGTCCCTCCATCCCATATTGCGATACCCCCTAAAAATCACGAACGGGGGGCGCACGCCCTTGGCCTACTGCCCTATTTTTACGACCTTATACACTATTCACAATCACGACTTTTTGTCTAGTGTTGAACTACTGGGTATGACCCCAAAGTTTTTAGATTGGGAGTATTTTAATGAATATTTAATAAAATTGTTTTTTAAGAGGTTTTTCATGGTAATATGAACTGTCATATGCTATTTGGTGTGCTGTGGAAATATCCTTGTTTTGTTTTTTTTCTCCCTGTACTTTATTGCTCTCTGAGCACGTATTATCGTTTTCCCTGTGTGTGCTTGCAGTGAGTTTAAGTCTTGGTTATTCCCTGTCTGTTCTGTTGGTATTTGTTGGATTGTTTACTCCTGTTTTGGCCCCCCCTGGAGGTGTTGGACCAGGGCTACTCAGGAGTTAGGGCCACGCTGGCAGTCCAGACCTTTCCACCAGCTGGCATGCATACATCTGAAATAAGGGACAGTTTGCTATTTGACAGGCTATACACCGGACACTGATCCTTGCACTTACCTTTACTGGTCTCACTGGCTCTCCTTGCTTCTTCTTATTCCCTGGGTACATAATTTATTTTTTATGCCCTATCTCTGCAAAATATTAATTCATTTGTCTACCTAAGGATTAATTTACCTTGACAAAGGCTCACCACTGAGCCGAAATGGTGGCAAAAGGGAGTTTGACTTTTTTTGCAGAATAAACATATATTATCTACAGACATAATCGCCAGTTTCTGTAACCCTATTCCAGCATGCACCGTGGCACTGACGTCACCGCTCTTCCCATGCATGTGTAGTACCAGCCGCGCCTCGATCACACATTTGTGATCTGATGGAGGAGAAAGGAGGTGTCTGCGCTTGCCTGACAACGCTATGGCTTCAGAGATGTTGGGGCGAGCAATGAGACATGGTGGCCCTGACGATCTCCCTGATGCTGTCCCCACGATGCTCCACGTCCTCACTACACACATATGTATACACACAGACACACATGGATAATAATAATAATTAATAATTTTATTCATTTATATAGCGCTATTAATTCAATAGCACTTTACAAACATTGGCAACACTGTCCCCATTGGGGCTCACAATCTAGAGTCCCTATCTGTATGTCTTTGTAGTGTGGGAGGAAACTGGAGTACCCGGAGGAAACCCACGCACACAGGGAGAACATACAAACTCCTTGCAGATGGTGTCCTTGGTGAGATTTGAACCCAGGACCCCAGCGCTGCAAGGCTGTAGTGCTAACCACTCAGCCACCGTGCTGCTGAACTGAGCACATACACACACATGACGCACATGAATGTATACACTGAACACAGACACACACATATGTCTTCACACAGACACACACACGTACACACTGCTTGATACTCACCTGTCAAGACATCGCGGGCGGCACTGAGAGAGACATAGCGGGCGGCACTGAGAGAGACATGGTGGGCGGCACTGAGAGAGACATGGTGGGCGGCACTGAGAGAGACATGGCGGGCGGCACTGAGAGAGACATGTCTGGCTGTTACGGGGGGACCGGCAGATCAGGACAAGGGGGTAAATATCCCAATCGCCAGTCGGGGCCCACCGTGCTCCAGATGACAAAGGAGCTGCTGGCAACCCGAAGGTTAGGCGGAGAATATAGAGCTGGATGGCTTTCAGATAACCCAGGAAACCGGTCACTTGTGTAAAGACACGTCAGACCGGATGACAACCCAGTTAGCGTTTTCGTGGAGCTGGCGCTATACCGACCACGTGTGCAGGGAACACATCAGGCCGGATGGTGACCAGTTGAAAAAGAAAAACAAAACCAAAAAATGGAGGGTGAAATGTTAAATATTTTATTAATTTATTAGATATAAATAGTAACAAACAATTGGATGCTAAAACCAGATATAAGGACAATGGGAGCAAAAAATTCCGTAATAGACTGCACAAGGGAGACAGGGCTAGAGGGTAAGGGCCCCCCTCCCAGAACAGCACGACCTCCTGTAGATATAAATGGTAGAAAAAGGGGAGGGAAAAGCTGGTACAGGTGTTCCTGGCTAACTATATAAGCAATTCAATATAGTGTAAAGTCAAATAGCATCTTTTAGGCTAATGTGAGACACCATATATAAAACATGACAATAAGAGGGGAACCTGGTGGATTGAGGTTAAGAGTATATAGATGGGATAGACAAACACAAAGATGAGTGTATATCTGTAATATAATTAAATGTCCAATTCCCATAAAAAAGTATACCAGCCAGGTCAAAAAGCCACTAAATATTAATCATGTGGTGAAAGTATAAAGCCAGGAGAATAAAGAAAGGTCTTAGGGATGGTACATTATAAACCAGCAGAAGTTCCAATAGTTACCTATGATGGTATATGGTCGCAGTGAGTGGAAGGGGGGTCCCCCAACGATCGTTTCGCAAAAAGGCGCTTTTTCCAGGGGCAGTGTCTCACAGTGAGACCATCATAGGTAACTATTGGAACTTCTGTTGGTTTATAATGTACCATTCACCAGGTTCCCCTCTTATTGTCATGTTTTATATATGGTGTCTCACATTAGCCTAAAAGATGCTATTTGACTTTACACTATATTGAATTGCTTATATAGTTAGCCAGGAACACCTGTACCAGCTTCCCCCCCCTTTTTCTACCATTTATATCTACAGGAGGTCGTGCTGTTCTGGGAGGGGGGCCCTTACCCTCTAGCTCTGTCTCCCTTGTGCAGTCTATTACGCAATTTTTTGCTCCCATTGTCCTTATATCTGGTTTTAGCATCCAATTGTTTGATACTATTTATATCTAATAACTTAAAAAAATATTTAACATTTCACCCTCCATTTTTTTGTTTTGTTCTTATTTTTCTCCTTATTTAATATGTTTCTGAAGAATATACCCAGGTAGCGTTGACCGAGAAGACCGCTGCGACAGCGCCCTGTCGGCCACGTGTGTAAGACGTCAGGCCGAGCGATCCTCCGATTAGCGTTTCTGGTCACAACTCCACTGGCCACGTGTGTGAAGGACACATCAGGCCAGGTGGTCACACCAGTAGCGTTGACTGGGAAGCCAAGGAGGATAACAGGGTTCACACACCCAACCCAGGAACTCCCTGTTAACTCCACAGGGGTAATCTGTCCGTGCACGTAGGGGGCACAACCAAACAGATGGCGCAGCATGTACGCTGTCCGTGTTCGTATGGGCCACAACCGGACAGGTGATGCAGCAGCCGCAGCCCAGTTAACGCCACTTGGCTGCTACAGCAAAACTGGAACAGCAGGAGGGACATACGGCGCCTGACCCTGATGTGCTGAGCTACGAATCTTGGCATGACAGGTACCGTTCGCCTAACCCTACCTACCTCTTCCCAACAAAGGCTTATGCCGCCATGAATTCTATACATGACGGTGCACTCAGAACAAGCATATGAGAAGACTGCGCCCCTCCATGTTGTCTCCAGCCCCTTTTATAACCTGGGTACGCCTCAAACCCAGGGTGGACCACAATGACACCTCCAAGGTCCAATAGCAGAGTGCTATGTCATCAGCGATGTCACCAGAACTGCCGCGTCATTGATGACCTCATAGCAGCCACGCCCCAAACACCTCACCAGTCATCGTCTGACGACCAACGGTGAGGTGCCAGGTCATAGGGGCAGGCCTCCACAGTCCAGTCCGGAGTGGCCACATCATCAGGACACCTGATGCCCTCTGCCCTATCAGGGCCTCCCACCTCACGGACATGCCCAGTGAGGTCCTTACCGGACCTAGCCTCTGATGCACTATGTGCCTGCGCATGCTCAGTAGGCACAACACAGGACTTATACACGGCACGAAGTCCAAGTACCTGTGCAAAGAGGCTTTTCGCATTAATTGTTGGAACATGCTCAGTAGCCTGCACTGAGGACTTAGTCTCAGAAATGACACAATCAGGCTGAGCATGCTCACTAGGCGAAACACTGGACTTAAGGCTACTTTACACACTGCGATATCGGTCCCGATATCGCTAGTGTGGGTACCCGCCCCCATCTGTTGCGCGACACGGGCATATCGCTGGCCGTGCCGCACAACATCGCCCACAGCCGTCACACATACTTACCTGTCCGGCGACGTCGCTGTGACTGGCGAACCGCCTCCTTTCTAAGGGGGCGGTCCGTGCGGCGTCACAGCGACGTCACTGAAACGTCACTGAACCGCCGCCCAATGGCAGCGGAGGGGCGGAGATGAGCGGGACGTAACATCCCGCCCACCTCCTTCCTTCCGCATAGCGGCCGGGAGGCAGGTAAGGGGAGCTTCCTCGTTCCTGCGGCGTCACACGCAGCGATGTGTGCTGCCGCAGGAACGAGGAACAACCTCGTTACTGCTGCAGTAACGAGATTTGAGAATGGACCCCCGTGTCGCCGATTAGCGTTTTTGCATGTTTTTGCAACGATGCAAAATCGCTTATCGATGTCACACGCAACGGCATCGCTAATGCGGCCGGATGTGCGTCACGAATTCCGTGACCCCAACGACTCCGCATTAGCGATGTCGTAGCGTGTAAAGCCCGCTTTAGGCTCTGACTGGGGTAAATCGTCACACGCATGCGCACTAGCTGTCTCACCACACTTACACGTGGAGGAGAAAGCAGCCAGCTGAATGACCCGAGGCACGGCCAAAAACGACGACCGGCGCCTGAGCGTCGCAGGAACCACAGCAGGCTGCTTGCGGCTATGGCGGCGCCGATTAGTAACACTGGCAGCACTGAGAGAGACATGGCGGGTGGCACTGAGAGAGACATGGAGGGTGGCACTGAGAGAGACATGGCGGGCGGCACTGAGAGACATGGCGGGCGGCACTGAGAGACACATGGCGGATGGCACTAGGAGACACATGGAGGGCGGCACTGAGAGACACATGGAGGGTGGCACTGAGAGAGACATGGAGGGCGGCACTGAGAGAGACATGGAGGGCGGCACTGAGAGAGACATGGCGGGCGGCACTGAGAGAGAGAGAGAGAGACTCCAATTATAGTCACGACAGCTTTGAAGAGACCATATAGTGTAAACACACACACAGCACACGGGGAGACACCACATAGTGAACACAGCTCAAGAAACACAACACCAGATACCAATATACAGCACACAACAATGAAGAGACAGTGCACAGGGGTGAAAGAGGTCAAATGACGCAACACATACAATACACAAATGCAGAAAAATGACATACAACAGATATGTTGGAAAGCGCAAACAGTGACACACGTCCAGTGCTCCTGTCAGCACCACTAAGCATAGACAGAAGTTCATTTCACCGCACTCCCGATACGATAGCATTGGGCCTATTTCTAGTATATCATAATATCCTGTGTGAATTTTTATGTGTCCCAGAAATTTTTTTTCTACTATATTAGTGTTTTTTTCTGAACACCAACCCTATTGGTTCTAGCGGAGCTTCTCCATTATTAGTTTACAGCCCCTACTATGATAGCTAGTTGAGGTGACCCTTCTTCTGGTTACTGTGTCATATCCATGACAGTGTGATAGCCTGGACCTCAAGGTTCCCAAATGAACTTGGAAGAAAAAGATTTAAGTTTTAGGAACATCTGGGTAGGTTGAAGGGGATTGTCTGGAAGAGGTAATGGATCCTTGGTAAAATGTCTATCTTCAGCACATTAACCCTACTGAACGATGAAACCAAGAGCTCGGACCAGTTCAATAAATCGTTCTCAATATCACAAAGAAGAGATAAAAAATTTACAGTATTTAGTGATCTCTAAATATTTGATGTGGTCATTCCGCCATTTAAAGGGAAATGTAGAACTAAGGTGCAAGGCTTCGGCCCCCGGTATATTTATATTAATCATCTCTGATTTAGGCTGCTTTCACACCTCCGGTTTTTGCTATGCGGCACAATCTGGCACTTTGCAGGAAAATCGCAACCGTTTTTTTTTGCTGCCGGTTGCGATTTTCCTGCATAGACTTTAATTTGTGCCGCATGGCCTTGCGTTCCGTCCGGTTTTTGCCGCATGCGGCAGATTTAGCCGATGCGGTGGCCGGATGGAACGTTGCCTGGCACGTTTATTCGTGCGGCAAAAAAAAAACGCATCGCGCCGCATTCGGCCGATGCGGCGCATTTTTCAATGCATGCCTATGGCGGCCGGATGCGGCGCGATGCGGCAATAACCGCATCCGGCCGCCGCATGCGGTTTTTGCCACTGCGCATGCTCAGTAGCATGCCGCAAGCGGCAAAAACCGGACTGGCCGCAAAGGAAAAACGTATGCAAAGGATGCGGTGTTTTCACCGCATCCGTTGCATAGCTTGCACAGCCGGATTGAGCCGCAGAGCTCAAGCCGGATGTGTGAAAGCAGCCTTAGAAATCCTTACTACACAGTTAGATAAAAAGAAAAAGTGTTTAAATTCCACTCCAGAAAAATGACCATTGTAATGTTTTCCGTTTATTTAAAAAAAAAATTCAGAAATTTGTTAAAAATTTACAACAATTAGAAGTGATCAAATATTGTATTTGGAGGCTCTTAAAACAAACGATACCGCAACATATAGTCAGTAAATAGCATTTACCGTTTTCTGCTTTAGTCTAAATGACTACCTTGACCCCACTGGCAGTCTCTGGAAATTAGCATGGAGTGGATGTTGTAGAGTGAAAATTGTAAATCTGCCATTTTACTGTCCAACACATAGTGCCCAGCTTGTGCTCCACGAGACTCACACTGTAAATATTTATGTGGGTTCTTCCCTGTGGCAATGCTAAACATGTAGATACTGATAATGTGTGGGCCACTGCAACGCTGAGAAGCATCGAGGACTTTTGGCTTTGGGATTTTGTTGAATTGGATTATGAAACTATATCTCTTTATAATCAAGAGTTGTCAGGTACAACCATCGTCCCTCCATTTTTTTCACTGAAGTAATCGATTTTTTTTGTATAATTTTGGCTTCTAAAATATTATTTGGTGGCTTATTATTCCAATATACAGGAGGCCAAGTGAACAAAGAGGTTGAACTCTATGTTCTACTAGTTCCTGTTCCGACGTCTACTATTAGATTGTGTACAGTCTTTGTTTTAGTAAATGATTAAAATTTGCTGCATAACTTGCCATTTCTTTAGCTATTTTATTAATTATATCCTTAAATGTGTTGATATTAAAATAATTTTTATTCTTGGCAGATGACTGTACTATTAAATCAGATGGACAACTGACATCTTCAATTTTTACATCAGATGACCTTGATATCTATCACACAAGATATAATTGAAGTGAGTGACTCTATTTCAGATATACTATCATCTCCTTACAGCAAAGATCTATCATCTGATTCAATTAAACAGGTCCTACCTTCTGATTCATCACAGGCTATTAAGAAGAATAAAAGTCATTAGAAGTATTCTTACAGAAAAGAAGCCATTTTCAACTTCAGAATATGAAAAAATCCATCAAAATATTCAAACAAGGGAGAAAAGATTTTCTTCAGTGTGTTAGTTACCAGAGAACTCACACAGGGGAGAAGCCATTTTCATGCTCAGAATGTGGGAAATGTTTTACGCGTAAATTATTTCTTGTTACACATCAAAGAATACACACAGGGGAGAAGCCTTTTTCATGTTCAGAATGTGGGAAACATTTCAACCAGAAATCAAATCTTGTTAGACACAAGAGAACTCACACAGGGGAGAAGCCTTTTTCGTGTTCAGAATGTGGGAAATGTTTCGCACATAAATCGGAATTTGTTACACACCAAAGAACTCACACGGGAGAAAAGCCTTTTTCATGTTCAGAATGTGGGAAATGTTTTGCACAGAAATCGCATTTTATTTCACATCAAAGAACTCACACGGGTGAAAAGCCATATTCATGTTCAGAATGTGGGAAACATTTTAACCAAAAATCAAATCTTGTTATACACCAGAGAATTCACACGGGGGAGAAGACATATGCATGTTCAGAATGTGGGAAACATTTTAATCAAAAATCAGATCTTGTTATACACCAGAGAATTCACTCAGGGATGAAACCTTTTTCATGTTCAGAATGTGTGAGATGTTTTGCAGATAAATCAAGTCTTGTTAGACACCAAATAATTCACACAGGGGAGAAACCGTTTTCATGTTCAGAATGTGGTAAACATTTTAACCAAAAATCATACCTTGTTGTTATGATCCGGAACTATGGAAGATCACCACAAATCATTGGTAAAAGGTGACAAGAGCATTGGCAACTAATCTGGCCGCCATCCTCTTACTAACCATCACAACTAGAAGTAGCCGAGGGGTGAACTAACATCCTGTGCACCGCGAACCCAGCCGGAGAACTAGCTATCCTAAAGGTAGGAAAGATGAATAACTCCCTGCCTCAGAAAATAGACAAGAATAGCAAGCCCCCCCCACATTCAAAGACTGCGGTGATATAGGAAAAACACAATACACAGATAGATGACAGGATTAGCAAAAGGTGAGGCCCCCACTGACTAACATAGGAAAGGACAGGAAAGGGGCTGATGGTGACCAGAGAAAAACCCTACAAAATTCCAAATTCCTGATAGTACAAAAAGGCCCTCAGATCGCATGATCTGAACTCCGTCCTATACCAGGTGCTCTTGTCATACCAATGAACAGAAAACAAGAATCATAACAAATTCAACAAGCCACAAACACATGGACTTAAAGGAGCTATACTCCAAACAGAACTGCAAGGAGTTCCCCAGCCAAGCAACTGAGGGGGAAAATCCCTCCATGCAAATAAACTGAAAACAACAACAGCAAAAGACAAACCCAGATAAGAGCAAAAGAACCAAACAATAAATAAATAGCAAGCACTTATCTGGGGTAGATGTGGTGTGGAGCAGAATGAAGCAGGCTGGTGATACAAAGAACTGACATCCGGCAAAGCCTGCTTATCAGACCAGGATTTAAATAAGCAGAGAGTTAGCAAAGGAAACGCCCATTGCACAACACACCTGGTCTACTTTAGATTCATTTTTCTGCATTTTCCTGCAACGGTATTTAGTTACATGCTAAGTGCTGACTAATGTGCCAAATGCACTAGTTTGATTCAGCTATACTACATACAGACCTGGTTCCATATTGCTCTTTTTTGCAATCCATATTGTTATCCTGCCTTACCTTGACGGACACGAAAACGTGCACATAAGCAGAGGCGGTAGCCCTTTCTCATATACAGAATCATGATAACTATGATAAATTTATATTACTGACTATCCTCATCTATCCTTATAACTAGATATCCTCGCTTATACCAGCATTCTTCCCCAGGGATCTACCACGTATTTAGTCAGTCTGTCCGATCAGATGAAGGCCGAGGTTAGGCCGAAACGTTTTTAGGCGGACTCTCTGCAAATTGTACTATTATTCCCTTCTTCTGAAAAATAAAAATTGGAATATATATCAAGACTCTTTCTTGGACTTCATTTGGGAAACATAACAGTGTGCCGGGGATATCTCCTTTTTCTCTGTTTTTTTCCCCCTGAGCACCTGTAACAGGTGACGCTAGGTCCTCCCACACCCCCTCCTGTGACCATCCATGTCTCCTGTAGTAATGTTACCATCCTTGTCTTCATCGTGAGTAATGTGTCCATACTTGTCCCCTGTAGCAATGTGCCAATCCCTGTCCCATGTAGCAATGTGTCTATTCTCATCCCCTTGTAGTAATGTGCACATCCTTGTCTCCTTGTATTATTGTGCCCATCCACGTCACCTTGTAGTAATGCAAATGTTAGTTGGATTCGTAACTGGCTTAGCGATCGGAGTCAAAGTGTGGTCATAAATGGCTGCACATCCAGTTGGAAGACTGTCTCAAGTGGGGTACCACAGGGATCTGTCCTGGGCCCCGTGTTGTTCAACATCTTTATCAATGATTTAGATAAAGGTATTAAGGGTAAACTGATTAAATTTGCTGATGACACAAAGCTAGGAGGAATAGCTAATACTAGAGAAGAGAGAGAGGATTCAACAAGATCTAAACAAGCTGGAACAATGGGCAGCAACTAATAGAATGGTTTTTAACAGGGAGAAATGCAAAGTCATACATCTTGGCAAGAATAATGAAAAGAGCATATTCAGCATGGGAGGAATAGAGCTATCCAAAAGCATGTGTGAAAAAAGACTTAGGTATACTAATAGATCACAGACTGAACATGAGTCAACAGTGTAACGTAGCAGCAAAAAAGGCAAACACCATTCTAGGATGTATTAACAGAAGCATACAGTCTAGATCACGTGAAGTAATTATCCCCCTTTACTCCTCTTTGGTCAGACCTCATCTGGAATATTGTGTCCAGTTCTGGGCACCACATTTTAAAAAAGACATCAACAAACTGGAGCAAGTTCAGAGAAGAGTGACCAGAATGGTGACTGGTCTGCAAACCATGTCCTATGAGGAACGGTTACAGGATTTAGGATTGTTTAGCTTGCAAAAGAGAAGACTGAGAGGAGACTTAATAGCTGTCTTCAAATATCTTAAAGGCTGTCACACTTTAGAGGGATCAGTTTTATTCTCATTTTCAAGGAAAGACAAGAAGCAATGAGATGAAACTGATGGGGAGGAGACACAGATTAGATATTAGAAAAAACGTTTTGACAGTGAGGGTGATCAACGAGTGGAACAGTCTGCCACAAGAGGTTGTGAGTTCTCCTTCAATGGATGTCTTTAAAAAGAGGTTGGACGGACATCTGTCTGGGATGATTTAGTGAATCCTGCTTTGAGCAGGGGGTTAGACTAGATGACCCAGGAGGTCCATTCCAACTCTAATATTCTATGATTCTATGATTCTATTAATGCACCCATCCTTGTCATCTTCTTGTAGTAACGTGCCCATTCTTGTCCTCCTGTAGTAATGTGCCCATCCTGGTACTCTTCTTGTAGTATCGTTTCTATCTTTCTTCCCTTGAAGTAATGTGCCCACCCTTGTCCTTTTGTGGTAATATGCCCATCTTTGTTCACTTGTAGTAGTGTGCCCATCCTTGTCCCCTTGTAGTAATGTATCCATCCTTGTCCCCTTGTAGAATATGCTCACCCCTTGTAGCAATGTCTCATCCTCTACTAATGTCCCTTATTATGCTGTCCTTCACATACACAAAAAAAAATCCTTCTCACCTGTATGTCATTCCCTCAGTGTCCTCTTTCTTGCTTCCTAGACATCTTGACAATGGTGGATGTGCAGGGCCCCCCATCTGAGCTTTTCTTCAGTTGCATGAATGGCCCGCGCAAGGCAGAGAATCTCTCTACAGCTAAACCAATGGCAGTTGCCATATGCCAACGTCGGGAGGGGGGGGGGCACTGATTGGCCAGCGGCTGCTATTGGTATGGTGTCAGAAAAAGGAAAAACAAAATCCAGCTCCAATGCACTCGGAGTAAAATCTTTCCAGGCTTTATTACAAACTTGCTCATAATATTCAAAAAGCGGCATATTGCAAAAGGTAAAATGACATTACATGGCCCCAAGGGGCTAGAAAAATATAAAAAAGCAAGCGGCTACAAATTTCAGACACATAGACCATGTACAGAAATATTAGGGCTACAGCAACATCACATATGTTAAACAGAAGAATAGCGCTGTCTCTATAGCTCTTTATACAATGACTTATCGATCAGACAAGCTCCTCATATTTAGGCAGTTTCTATGTTACTCAGACGCTTTTTATATGAATAAGATCAGTGAGTCTCATTACACCAAGTAGAAAAGCTCCAGGGACAAAGCCCCCGTCTCATACCTTTTCTCTGTTTGTTTTATCATCTGTTCACACCCTATATGCACTTAATAGCCCTCTGTACATGCAATTGTTCCCATACTGGCTGGTGACTAGTTCATGTAGCAAAATGTGAATCCCCTATTTATTATATTGATGGCTGGAACGTACAATACAAGCACTTTTTACCTTTTACCTTTTGTGCCTTCCCTCCTTCCTCATAGACTGTAAAGCTTGCGAGCAGGAACCTCACTTCTCTTGGTATGTGTTGTGTTACTCTCTAATGTCTCATAATGTCTGTATACAGTTGTGCTCAAAAGTTTACATACCTCTGCAGATTTTTTTGCTTTCTTGGCCTTTTTTCAGAGAATATGAATGATAACACAAAAACTTTTTTTCCACTCATGGATAGTGGTTGTATGAAGCCATTTATTGTCATCTACTGTGTTTTCTCTTTTTAAATCATAATGACAATCAAAAACATGCAAATCACCCTAATGAAAAGTTCACACACCCTGGTGATTTTGGCCTGATAACATGCACAGATGTTGACACAAATGGGATTGAATGGCTAATAAAGGTAACATCCTCACCTGTGAGCTGTTTGCTTGTAATCAGTGTGTGTGCATTAAAGCAAGAGGACTTGGATCCTGCCAGTGCTACCTCTGCGGTATCTTCAGCCTCATCAGATGAGGAGTTTAATTTTGAAAAGTATTTGGATGACATGGAGCAGCAAAGCGTTGCCTCAGGGAAAAAGATTTGACTCCCACAGCAAACTGACCATACATCAGCAAAATTTTTCACTTTTTCACTTGCTCTCAAAGTAGAAGAGTTCAACTGTTCATCTAGACTGACTGTGCATGAGGCCATTCCTTTATACCCTGAAATTGTTATAGATGTTGCCCATGTGGTCACCGCTTTGTCACCAACCTAAGTTAGCGTAGAGGGTTGTTCACTAGCCTTAAAATATTTAGCACATGAATAGGAAAAGGGAAGGGATTATCTGCTCACCCACTGACTCAATTGAAGCAAGGACTGTCCATTGAACCAAATGTAATTCCAATTATAAACGTAATTATAAAATTTCAAGTTTATTCAGAATTGGATATTAAAATCATGATGAAAGAAACGTGTTTCAAACGCTACAATACGACTTTGTTCAAGCTAAAAACAATACACTTGAAAAATGAAGAAAAAGAGGGAGCAGAAAGGAGAAAAAAAATAAAGGGAAAAAAGAGTTTTAAATGACTGAGCACATCAAAAAATCAATAACCAAATATTCAAATACAAGCTGAAACACAGAACATCTAAATATATGAATGCATATAATCAAAAACCAATAAGGGAACATATATGAACGGTATTCAGACCATGCGGTGAGGCAGTATCTAAATAAAATTTCCAGTACGCCTCTCGTGTTAATAATTTAAGTCTAATGTCACCACCTTGCTGACTGCTAGCCGCACGCAATACACTGTTACCAGAAAGGGGTTTACAAAAGGTAGAGGTGGACATTTTATCATGCAAATGTAAATCCAAAAAAAGTAAAAAGACAAGAGGAGAAGGGTGATCCGCGCACAATCCGGTGGCTTAGACGTATAGACACAAAATGACCAGATCCACTTATACTAATCTTGTCTTTGTTAAAAAAAATTTTAATAAAGAAAAGATCAGTATAAGTGGATCTGGTCATTTCGTACCTATACATCGGATTGTGTGTGGACCGCCCTTCTCCTTTTGTCTTTTTGTTTTCTGCTCGGAGCCCAGTGAAGGACTCCAATTCAATGGGCCGACCAGATGCGACCGTTGGATAGACGGGTTCCCCGGATTACATCCACGATCCATTTTACCCCAAGGTGAGTGCATTACCATTCAAGCACTCCTTATGATCACTAAATACTGCAATGGGAAAAGCGCCACCTCTCTCTTCCTTTCTAGGATTTTTTTCCACTCTGCAAATCCCAAAAAGAAATTGATGTTGAATTATGCTGAAAAAAAGAGATTAAATTGATTTGAATTGATCTAAGACATAAACTCTGGTATGGCAGAAATGATGAGCATGTCGTCTATGAATCAGGCATACCAGAACAAAAGGACAATAAAGGGATTATTCTGTGAAAAAAATGAAATTTAACATTCTTTCAAGATTTTCAAGGGAAGGGGAGTATTTGGCACCATGGACACATCCTTACATTGCAGAAAAAAAAATAATTATCAAAAGGAAAAAAAATGTGAGTCATGAGAAAAAAAAGTCATATTCAGAAAAGCTAGAATATTTCTTTAAATGAAATGTCAATGCATCTAGAGCAATATTGTGTGGGATAGAAATAGTGAGGTAACGTCACAGCTCAACCAAGAGACCATGAAAAATGTAAAAGTTGCTCCAAAACATCAGTAGAATCCTTCAGAAAACCTGGTGTGCGCTGGACTAGAGGCTGAAGTAATGAATGAAGCCGCTCTCCCAGTCACCCCGTAATGGAGCCAATCCCAGAAATAATGGGTCTCATGGGGGGTGGATTTGTGCATCTTTGGGAGGGCATGCGTAATAGGAAGAACAGGATGATCCACATGCAAGTAATCACCCTGATCTTTAGTGAGCGCTCCCCAAGATATCCCTTCAATGATTTTATTTGTGTCTTTAAAAAATTTCAAAGAGGGATTGTTATTTAATTTTACATATGTACTGGTATCATTCAGAAGGTCAATTATTTGTGACCTGTATGCAGAAGAATCCATCACTATCACTACTCCACCCTTGTCAGACATTTTCATTGTAGTGTCCGACTTACCCTTTAATTCCTCAGTTGCAGCATATTGCAGATCAGTTACGTTCCTAGGAGTGTACTCACATTCTGAAGACATATGCAGCACCTTCAGTTCTCTCTCCATAATGAGAAAAGGGAGCCAGCACGATCTGAGAGTGGTATGCATCAAATAAAAGTGTAAATTCACAGATTTATTCCAACTGCACTATAATACAAAATTAGATTTTTAGCAAATAGTTGATCCATTTTTTGAGCCACCCCTGCCACATCACGGCAAATCTCAATAGGGGGGTCCTACTCTATATTTTACATTTCATTGTGCCATGCGGCCTCCTAGATAAATTAATAGATTATTAGAGCAACACATACAGTAGAGACCAAAAATTTGGACACACCTTCTCATCTCTAGAACAACTGTTAAGAGGAGACTTTGTGCAGCAGGCCTTCATGGTAAAATAGCTGCTGGGAAACCACTGCTAAGGACAGACAACAAGCAGAGGAGACTTGTTTGGGCTAAAGAACACAAGGAATGGACATTAGACCAGTGGAAATCTGTGCTTTGGTCTGATGAGTCCAAATTTGAGATCTTTGGATCCAACCACCATGTGTTTATAGAAAAGGTGAATGGATGGACTCTACATGCCTGGTTCCCACCGTGAAGCATGGAGGAGGAGGTGTGATGGTGTGGGGGCGCTTTGCTGCTGACACTGTTGGTGATTTATTCAAAATTGAAGGCATACTGAACCAGCATGCCTACCACAGCATCTTGCAGCGGCGTGCTATTCCATCCGGTTTGCGTTTAGTTGGACCATAATTTATTTTTCAACAGGACAATGACCTCAAACACACCTCCAGGCTGTGTAAGGGCTATTTGACTAAGAAGGAGAGTGATGGGGTGCTATTCCAGATGACCTGGTCTCCACAGTCACCAGACCTGAATCCAATCGAGATGGTTTGGGGTGAGCTGGACCGCAGAGTGAAGGGAAAAGGGCCAACAAGTGCTAAGCATCTCTGGGAACTTCTTCAAGACTGTTGGAAGACCATTTCCGGTGATTACCTCTTGAAGCTCATCAAGAGAATGCCAAGAGTGTGCAAAGTAGTAATCAAAGGAAAAAGTGGCTACTTTGAAGAACCTAAGATATAAGACATATTTTCAGTTGTTTTACACTTTTGTAAGTATTTCATTCCACATGTTTTAATTCATAGTTTTGATGCCTTCAATATGAATCTACAATTTTTAGAGTCAGGAAAATAAAGAAAACTCTTTGAATGAGATGTGTCCAAACTTTTGGTCTGTACTGTACCTGTGACCTGTATATAACCGCTTCCATGTCGCAAACAGAGGCAACTGTGGATAAGAGGCAGCCCAGGTCCCAGTGTGTGCAGCAGAAGCCACACACACCAGGACAATTACCCAGCTATTATATATACAGTATGTGTCATTTGGGGTATTTAAATTGCTTTTTGCTATAATTAGTGTTATCAGTGAAATCCTCTGCGTTTTACGTATTTTCAGAAATCTCATATCCGCAGTGTAAACTGATGATAGCTGCAGGTTTGTGACCCCAGTATGTAATTTATGCTGCTGATATAGGTGCGAGCCTCAATCACAACAAAGCTTCTCCGCACATTTATCACAATGATACAGCGGGATTTACCAGTCCGGGATCATGCGGGTCCTCCACTCCCGGAGGTCCACAGCAAGTCTGCTCCATGGGAACACTGTCTAAAGATTATTGGAAAGTGATAATTTAAAGATATATTTAGGAAATGCCTAAACACCACAATTGTTCCCCTACATGACGTCCCTCAGCATTGATCAGGAGGCCGGGATGTCACCTATTATTTTACCTTCTTTCACTATTCACTTAGCAGAACTTACTATGGACGGACTTAGTGGATTTACTTCTTTCTTAGAGCTGGGCCTGTGGTCTGCTACAGGGGTCATTAATGTCTTACTCTGCTTCCAACTTTGACTTAATGGGGCATTCGATTAATTAGACTTTTTAGAGAAGTTGGGGCAGAATTTCGTTTCACCACCTCCCGGGGTCGGGGGAAGTATGTGATTCTGGAAAAAATAAATGAGAAGGATTACTCGCCAGTCACAGCCCCAGCTGCTTCTGATCTCCGGCCTTCTGTACCTGACTGTGTGTCGCCCAGGGGTAGGGTCACTTTTGTAGGTGTACGGTGGCGTGACCCGGTCTGTGATCCCTGGCTCCACAGCAAAAAGGGGATTGGGTAAGGGAGATTGTCCGTGACGCCACCCGTGGGTTGCGGTGATGAGATGGTGGCACCGTCGCTGCCTCTGGGGACCGTGCCCGGGACTGGTGGTGTGGGGCAGCAAGATGGAATCCCCTCCAAGGGTAGGGGAGGTGTAGTCTTGGGGCCCAATTGGGAGTTGTGGATTGGGGAGTGACGGATGCAGTCCATGGCTTGGACCGGGTGCTGCAGGAGTACTCACAATATAAAGCAATAACTAACACAAGTCCAGGAATGAACCAAATTGCTGGTAACTGGTGCCCACGGATGCTGTGAGGATGGGTCCCACACCCGTGTGTGTACCTCAGGTGCTCGTCTCCTGCCTGAGGTTTGTGTCTGCTTCGTACACAGGTCCGGACTGGGTCCCGACATTCGGCACCGGGGGGCCACTACCCTCTCCCGGTCCACTTCGGGTCCCCACAAGCGGCTGGCCTATTCCTGAGGCCCTCACTGCCACTCTCCCTAGCCCCACACAGGGGCTGCTTCCAGACATCTCTCCTCCTGCAGACGGACTTCAGCTCAAACTCTGCTCTTTTCTAAGCTCCTCTCTCCCCCCTCCCATTTCCTGAGGAGGGGGTGAGTGGGGCCTGACTGGCTGTTGTGTTTGTGTGTGGGAAACTCCCCAAGGGAGAGTGAGATCTGCTCTAAAAAAAAAAGACAGATGCAGACTTCTGTGACACCCTGGTTTTGCCAGGGCGGCACACTCCCCCTTGGTAAAATACAGACCGTCCGCGGGCTGTCCAGCTACCAACATTTATTATTTAACGGGAAAAAGAAAAGTTAAACATTACAAACGTGCATCTTCCCACATCGGGAGGTACGTTTGCTCAAACTTTTAACTATCCTGCCACCCCCCACCTGCGGTGCAGATGGCCTCCTCTGTGAACCTGAGGACATTCAACAGGGGTGACAGTCCATAAAACAGTCAACTTGAACTTTGAACTTGCGGGTAGCCGTCCATGTTCTGCTACCACTGGTGCTGCTGCCACTCCCAGTACGGGGCACGGGTTCCGTGCTCTGCCTCCTGCTCAGGAGCCAGGCCCACTCGGATGCCCTCGGCGCCGGCTACAACCGGCCTCGCTAACTGCCGAGGATCCCATCGCTCAGTGGCCTGCTCCTCCTCTCTGCAGGTGCACCCCAGCTGCTCCACAGCCGCGACGGGGTACCTGGGAGCGGCTGGCGCCGCATCTGGGACAGACTTCCGGTCGGGTGCCGCCTCCGTTGTGGCCGGGCGGACTGCCAGAGCCGACATCATCACCGTTGCGGCCGGGCGGACTGCCGGAGCCGACGTCATCTCTGTTGCTGTTGCAGCCGGGCGGACTGCCAGGGCCGGGTATGATGTCATCAGGGTTGCAGCTCGCTTGTCCAGGAACGGAATTAGGCAAAGTCCTGGTGCCCCTGCCTTTACAGTCCTGGTTACATGAACTGCAGTCCCTTCCTGCTGCTCCCCCTTGGTACTCGGGAGCAGTCCTTCTAGCAACTTTTAAAGTCTCTCTTTCGCTTCCGGTTCTCCGGAGCTTCAATTCTGCCCGCGTTCTCAGGGGGCAGAGCCTTTTTTTTTTTCGCGCCCACCGCTCGGGAAAGAAGGCTTTGGCGGGAGTTTACGCGCCAGAAGATGGCGACAAGATGGTGGATTTCGCAAATTTCACAACGGATCACCGCTGACTTCAAGGCGATCTTCCACCAGTAAGTGGACTTGTTCAATCCTGTTTGTGATGCCAATTTGTGTCGCCCAGGGGTAGGGTACTCAGATCCAGGCCAAGGGGTCACTTTTGTAGGGGTACGGTGGCGAACCTGGTCTGTGATCCCTGGCTCCACAGCAAAAAGGGGATTAGGTAAGGGAAATTGTCCGTGACGCCACCCGTGGGTTGTGGTGATGAGATGGTGGCACCGCCGCTGCCTCTGGGGACCGTGCCCAATTGGGAGTTGTGGATTGGGGAGTGACAGATGCAGTCCACGGCTTGGACCGGGTGCTGCAGGAGTACTCACAGTATAAAGCAATAACTGACACAAGTCCAGGAATTAACCAAGTTGCTGGTAACTGGTGCCCACGGATGCTGTTAGGACGTATCCCACACCCGTGTGTGTACTTCAGGTGCTCTTCTCCTGCCTGAGGTCTGTGTCTGCTTCGTACACAGGTCCGGACTGGGTCCCGACAGTCGGCACCAGGGGGCCATTACCCTCTCCCGGTCCACTTCGGGTCCCCACAAGCGGCTGGCCTATTCCTGAGGCCCTCACTGCCACTCTCCCTAGCCCCACACAGGGGCTGCTTCCAGACCTCTCTCCTCCTGCAGACTGACTTCAGCTCAAACTCTGCTCTTTTCTAAGCTCATCTCTCCCCCCTCCTGTTTCCTGAGGAGGGGGTGAGTGGGGCCTGATTGGCTGGTGTGTTTGTGTGTGGGAAACTCCCCAAGGGAGAGTGAAATCTGCACCAAAAAAAAGACAAATGCAGACTTCTGTGACACCCTGGTTTTGCCAGGGCGGCACAACTGCAGCCATAATGTGCCATATACAACATGTGACCACTGCAGCCCATCACTGGCCTCACAGTATAGGTGATGTAACGCTCATGTGTGATATCGGGTTCGTCATCACAGCAGAGAAGTAGACTCAGATCGGTGTGGAGCACTAAAGTGTTAGACCTGACATAGCAATGGATTCAGCAGGTGAGTAATGCTTGTTTCTACTATGTATCACATTCTCCCTTACCTCTTCTTCTTTTTTTTTAACAACTCGATAAAATCACTTTACAAATGAATTTACAATTCAAGTTTTCCACTTTCTACAAGGTGGGAGCTTCTTCATACATAATGGCACTGCTCCTCCATCTGCATGTGGCTGTCAGGGATTGTGCCGGACAGAACCCCTAATAGCACTGACTGACAGGCTCATTTACGATTCTCCACTGAGGGTCTTACTACATAATACTGGTGACCGACGCTCTGAGACATGAACCTAGGAAGATGCGAAATACAACACTGCAGGGGCGTAACTACCGCGGTTGCAGCGGTCGCCATTGTGACCGGGCCCGGGAGGTTAAGGGCCCGCGTCTGCCCGGCAGATCAGCAGCCAGCTCCTTTCTGTGAGAGAGAAGCTGCGCTGTTCTGCCGCAGAACTCATGGCGCGGCAGCCGCTATATGATCCGGGCGCCGCTGACACCGGGCCACCCTGCCTGGTGTCAGCGGTGGTGTCACCGTGCTCCAGTCACCGCGCTCCCGTCGCCGCACACTGATTTGATATTGCATAGAGCGGCCGGCGCTGCTCTACGCATCATCAGTCTTCCCCCGTGCCTGCTTGGTGGCGTCACTCCTGTACGACTGCTGTATGTGGTTTGAGCACAGAGCGCAGGAGGACGCCGACCGGAGCCACGGGGGAATGAAGACAGAAGTGAGGACGAGCAGCGGTGAAACAAGTAAAGGTGAGGACAGAGCTGCGGTGGAAGGAAAAATCAGGTGAGTACTTATTTTATTTTTTTATTTTTTTTTATAAATTAGTGAGTACACGGGAAAGCTGGTTGCAGGACACATGGAGTCCTGGGGGGGGGGCTGGCTGCAGGACATATGGAGTCCTTGGGGGGGCCTGACTGCAGGACACATGGAGTCCTTGGGGGGGGGCCTAGCTGCAGGACACATG
Organism: Anomaloglossus baeobatrachus; assembly: GCF_048569485.1. NCBI lineage: Eukaryota > Metazoa > Chordata > Amphibia > Anura > Aromobatidae > Anomaloglossus > Anomaloglossus baeobatrachus. Next base: position 577,194,959 of record NC_134357.1, on the reverse strand, counting down.
GAGTTCTTGGAGGGTCCTGGCTGCAGGACACATGGAGTCCTTGAGGGGGCCTGGCTGCAGGACACATGGAGTCCTTGGGGCGGGCCTGGCTGCAGGACACATGGAGGCCCTAGGGGCTGGCTGCATGACACATGGAGGACTGGCTGCATGACACATGCAGGCCCTGGGAGAGCCGGCTGCATGACACATGGAGGCCCTGGGGGGGGGGACTGGCTGCATGACACATGGAGGCCCTGGGGGGGCTGGCTGCAAGACGCATGGAGGCCCTGGGGGGGGCTGGCTGCATGACACATGGAGGCCCTGGGGGGGGGGGGGCTGGCTGCATGACACATGGAAGTCTATGGGGCTGCATGATACATGGTCTATGGGGCTGCACTATACATGGAGGTCTATGGGGCTGCATAATAAACATGAAGGACACCTTATACATGGAATATAGTGGTGCATTATGTGCTGCCCCAAAGTCAGTAGCAGCCGGGCTGCTCGGATCCGGATCCATAGTGTGGCTCGAGGGATTCTTCCGGACCCAGGGGGTTGCGCGGACACTTCAAATAAAAAGGGAACGTATTTGTACGGGATTTGCTGTAGACACTCTGTGACGCCAATTACGGTGTGTGGTAAAGTGTGGCACCACCGCTGCTGTTATGGGGCACCCGGGGGCGATGGGATGGCAGCTGGATGTTAACCCCTCCGTGGGCAGGGATGGATGCCCTGGGGCCCAGTGTCTCTGTGCTGAGGGTGGTGATTGCAGGGGCCGGCGCGCCCGGTCATGCCGGGAAATGTTAGTTTACTCACGAATGAATGAGTCACACAAGTCCAATGGTAAACCAAGGTGCTGGTGGCCGGCCGCCGCAGCCGGGTGTATTCTGGTCCCTCACCCGGGGTGATGGTCTGTGTCACTTTCCTCTGCACTGTTTTTGGTGTGGTGGACTTCCCGGTGTGGAACACGGGAGTCCGCTCCTGGTACTTTGGTTGGGAGCCTTGCCCGCTGACACTGACCCTTGGGATCTACCGGGCCCTGGCGGATGCCCTATTCCCCTTGGTGGGTGGTTGTCTGCTTTCGGGACTTTGGGTGGGACAGGACCTGTAATCCTGTCCTCAACTGGTTAATTAACAAAGCCGGTTGTTCCGGTCTCTGCTTCAGGGTCTCTGTGCACGGTTTCCGGGTCGGTTCTCCGGTGTCGGTATCCGCGGGCTCCAACCCTGCCTCGGTCCACTTCGGATCTCCGGCAGCTGTCTTCCCGTCTTCTGACAGACACGGACCATCGTCTGCCGCCTAGCCAATACGCCAGGGCTCCAACCCCGACGCCTTTCCTTTCTGGCTTTGCACTTGAGGTTCACTTCTCCTCTCCTCCTACTCCACTTCAACTCAAAACTCAACTGAACTGACTCTTTTCCTGCCCCGGGTTCTCTAGACCCCTAGGTGGGTGTTCTCCATCCGCCTGGTCCTGCCCACTGGTGTGCCTGTCCTGCTCTGGAGGGGGTGACTAGGGTTTTTTTGGCTAGGTGTAACCCTGTGAGGGAAGGTGTTGTGCGGGGGGGCCTTTTCTGTGTGACCACCAGGGTGTCACACATTATACATGGAGGAATATGGGGCTGCATAATACAATATGAAGGTTTATGGGGCTGCATTGTAATACATATACAGTGCCTACAAGTAGTATTCAACCCCCTGCAGATTTAGCAGGTTTGATAAGATGCAAATACGTTAGAGCCTGCAAACTTCAAACAAGAGCAGGATTTATTAACAGATGCATAAATCTTACAAACCAACAAGTTATGTTGCTCAGTTAAATTTTAATATATTTTCACCATAAAAGTGTGGGTCAATTATTATTCAACCCCTAGGTTTAATATTTTGTGGAATAACCCTTGTTTGCAATTACAGCTAATAATCGTCTTTTATAAGACCTGATCAGGCCGGCACAGGTCTCTGGAGTTATCTTGGCCCACTCCTCCATGCAGATCTTCTCCGAGTTATTTAGGTTCTTTGGGTGTCTCATGTGGACTTTAATCTTGAGCTCCTTCCACAAGTTTTCAATTGGGTTAAGGTCAGCAGACTGACTAGGCCACTGCAACACCTTTATTTTTTCCCTCTTGAACCAGGCCTTGGTTTTCTTGGCTGTGTGCTTTGGGTCGTTGTCTTGTTGGAAGATGAAATGATGACCCATCTTAAGATCCTTGATGGAGGAGCGGAGGTTCTTGGCCAAAAGCTCCAGGTAGGCCGTGCTATCCATCTTCCCATGGATGCGGACCAGATGGCCAGGCCCCTTGGCTGAGAAACAGCCCCACAGCATGATGCTGCCACCACCATGCTTGACTGTAGGGATGGTATTCTTGGGGTCGTATGTAGTGCCATCCAGTCTCTAAACGTCACTTGTGTGGTTGGCACCAAAGATCTCGATCTTGGTCTCATCAGACCAGAGAACCTTGAACCAGTCTGTCTCAGAGTCCTCCAAGTGATCATGAGGAAACTGTAGACGAGCCTTGACATGACGCTTTGAAAGTAAAGGTACCTTACGGGCTCGTCTGGAACGGAGACCATTGCGGTGGAGTACGTTACTTATGGTATTGACTGAAACCAATGTCCCCACTGCCATGAGATCTTCCCGGAGCTCCTTCCTTGTTGTCCTTGGGTTAGCCTTGACTCTTCGGACAAGCCTGGCCTCGGCACGGGTGGAAACTTTCAAAGGCTGTCCAGGCCATGGAAGGCTAACAGTAGTTCCATAAGCCTTCCACTTCCGGATGATGCTCCCAACAGTGGAGACAGGTAGGCCCAACTCCTTGGAAAGGGTTTTGTACCCCTTGCCAGCCTTGTGACCCTCCACGATCTTGTCTCTGATGGCCTTGGAATGCTCCTTTGTCTTTCCCATGTTGACCAAGTATGAGTGCTGTTCACAAGTTTGGGGAGGGTCTTAATTAGTCAGAAAAGGCTGGAAAAAGAGATAATTAATCCAAACATGTGAAGCTCATTGTTCTTTGTGCCTGAAATACTTCTTAATACTTTAGGGGAACCAAACAGAATTCTTGTGGTTTGAGGGGTTGAATAATAAATGACTCTCTGAATAAACTTTTGACAATTTAAAAAAAAAAAAAAATAAAAAAAGAAATAACATTCTTTTTTGCTGCAGTGCATTTCACACTTCCAGGCTGATCTACAGTCCAAATGTCACAATGCCAAGTTAATTCCGAATGTGTAAACCTGCTAAATCTTCAGGGGGTTGAATACTACTTGTAGGCACTGTAGGACTATGGGGGCTACATTATGATATATGGAGGACTATGGAGGCTACTTTATACATAGAGGACTATGGAGGTGTGTTATAAAACATTGAGGACTGTGGTGCAGTATAATATATGGAGAAATATGGGGTGAATTATAATACATGGAGAACTATGGGAAATTCATTATAATACATGGAGGACTATGGAGGTGCATTCCAATATATGAAGGGTTATGTGGGACCCTTTATACTATATGGAAGGCTATGTGGGGACCATTATTGTATTTGGAGAACTATATACGAGGGAGGATAAAGATACAAGTATGGGATGGGAATGTTTTGTGCTGAGGTAAAAAGGCTCTTACCCTCAGCACCCAGCTTTCCCATGCTCTAATGTACATCTCTCAGCATCCAGCTTTCCCATGCTCTGATATGGGAAAACTGGGTGCTGAGGGAATGATGTATAGCAGAGCATGGGAAAGCTGGGTGCCAAGGACCAGATGGATATCAGAACATGGCAAAGCTTAGTGCTGATAGAGGGATTTCAGATCATGGGAAACCTGGGTGCTGAGGGTAAAAGCCGCTTTACACGCTACAACATCGCTAAAGCGATGTCGTTGGGGTCACGGAATTTGTGACGGACATCCGGCCGCGTTAGCGATGTCATTGCGTGTGAAACCTATGAGCGATTTTGAATCGTCGCAAAAACGTTCAAAATCGCTAATCGGTGACATGCCCCCCTATTCCCAATTATCGTTGCTGCTGCAGGTACGATGTTGTTCGTCATTCCTGAAGCAGCACACATCGCTATGTGTGACACCGCAGGAACGAGGAACCTCACCTTACCTGCGGCCGCCGGCAATGAGGAAGGAAGGAGGTGGGCGGGATGTTACATCCTGCCCATTTCCGCCCCTCCACTTCTATTGGGCGGCCACTTAGTGACGTCGCTGTGACGCCGCACGAACCGCCCCCTTGGAAAGGAGGCGGTTCGCCGGTCACAGCGACGTCGCTAGGCATGTAAGTAGTGTGACGGGTCCACGCGATTTTGTGCGCCACGGGCAGCGATTTGTCCGTGTCGCACAAACGATGGGGGCGGTACGCACGCTAGTGATCTTGCTAGCGAGATCGCAGCTTGTAAAGCGGCCTTTAGAGCCAAGTGTCAGCATCATTATCCTGTACTCCGAGTGTCAGTGTCACTATCCCGTACCCTAAGGGGTACTTTGCAAGCTGCGACATCGCTAGCCGATGCTAGCAATGCCGAGCGCGATAGCCCCCGCCCCCGTCGCACATGCGATATGTAGTGTGAGCTGCCATAGCGAACATTATCATTACGGCAGCTGGACACGCACTTACCTGGTTGGTGACGTCGCTGTGACTGCCGAACAATCCCTCCTTCAAGGGGGAGGTGCGTTCAGCGTCACAGCGACGTCACAAAGCGGCTGGCCAATAGCAGCGGAGAGTCGGAGATGAGCGGGATGTAAACATCCCGCCCTCCTTCTCCCTTCCGCCTTGCCAGTGGACGCCAGGTGCAGGTAAGATGTTTGTCGCTCCTGCGGCTTCACACACACAGCGATGTGTGGAGCTGCAGGAACGACAAACAACATCGTACCTGCGGACGCACCAACATAATGAAAATGAACGATGTGACACAGATCACCAACGATTTTTGACTGTTTCACGCTCGTTCATCTTCTCTCCTAGGCTTTACACGTTGCGACATCGTTACCGGCGCCGGATGTGAGTCACTTTCGATTTGACCCCGACGATATCGCAGGTGCAATATCGCAACGTGCAAAGTACCCATAAGTGTCGGTGTACGTGGAGGGGGGGCCCCGGTCCAAATTTTGCACCATGGCACATCAAACTCTAGTTACGCCACTGCAACACTTGTAAACCGCTCCTGGTGCCTGATATCATTATCTAGTGTCCTCACTCCGTGGTCTTCACTTACAATGTGAACTGTTTTGTCACCATTACCTTAGTGAATAGCCCCTTCACCCCCAGGCAATTTTTTCCTCTCCTTCTTCCAAGAGCCATAACTTTTTTATTTTTCCATCAATCTTGCCATATGAGGTCTTGTGTTTTACAGGACGAGTTGTAGTTTTGAATGAAATCGTTATTTTTACCATATAGTGCACTGAAAAATGGTGGGAAAAATCCAAGTGCGGTGAAATTGCAGAAAAAAAGTGTAGTTGCGCTATTGGTTTTGGAGTCTTTTTTCTCAGTGTTCACTATATGGTAAAACTGACATGTTGGTGTGAAGCCTCAGGTCGGTACGAGTTTGTAGATACCAAACATAGGCTCTGTGCACACGTTGCTTTTTTCATGCTTTTTTCCTTTCAGATTTTAATCAATACTGCAAGGAAAAAGCTTCCCAGCAAAGTCTATGAGACTCCTGAAGTGCTGTGCACACGGGGCTTTTTTCAGCAGCTTCTTTCTGCCAAGACATGCTTTTTCTGCAGAAAAAAAATCTGCTACATGTACACACAGTCTTACTTTTATCTAAGGGGTTAAAAAATTCAGAAGTTGTGCCTTTGTCACCATTTTCCGAGCCCCGTTGCGTTCTCATTTTTTGGGATCTGGGTCTGTGATGGCTTTTTTTGCGTCTTGAGCTGGCGTTTTTAATTAAATCATTTTTGTGCACATGCTATGTTTTGATCGCCTGTTTGTGGAAATAAAACCCCCCTCACAATTTTTGGTGTTTGGAATTTTTTTTCTCGCCACGCCGTGTACTAATCATATTAACTAGTTTTATAGTTTGATTGATCAGGCATTTCTGAACGTAGCGATACCAAATATTTGAGCAAAAAACTCCATAACACCATACAAATTTGGATGTGGGCATGGATTCTGCTAAATCCCCACATACAGCACAAACTCAGAACCATGGTATTAAGAGAAAAGAGAACAAGAGTTTTATAGTGCTAAAATTGTTCAAAAAAAATTATTATGAAGAAGGTGAACATCCATTTAGTCTAAAAACATATTAAAACACCAGGACAATGCCCCGAGATAGATAGACAGCACTTAGAGATTAGAGGCACCTGTCCCCTGATGAAGATTGAAAACCGATGTATCGAAACGTGCGTTGGGCATTTCGAGGTTCCATTTCCTGTGACCTGTTACCGAATTCAGCTTTACCACCGCCACTTTTGCATGCCCTACTCCAGTATTACATCTCTGTATGCTTTAAGCTTTTTGAGTGGATCTGACTTCATGTTGTACCTAGTTATAGTCCACTATGGAGATACTATATTCTGATATTATGATGATTGTGCCATCTGTACAATCATAAAATGTAATTAGTTTCATGAGTCCCTAAGTGGTGTCTATCTATCTCGGGGCATGGTCCTGGTGTTTTAATATGTTTTTAGACTAAATGGATGTTCACCTTCTTTATAAGAAAATTTTTTGTACAATTTCTTCTATATAAACTCTTGTTCTCTTTTTTCTTGATACCAAATATGCGTAGTTTTTTTTATTTTTATTAACTGTTTTATTTTCAGGAGGGTAATTTGAATTTTTAGGTTTTTTTGTTATTTTTTTCTTCCTATTATTTTTTAAAAACTTATTAACATTTTTTATTTATTTTCCTAGTCCCCTAGGGGACGTTATCACTGCATAGTCCGATTTCCTAAGCATTTCAGAAATGCTGCTTCCTGTGAGTGCTGGCGATCTGTCGGCTCTCCCAGGAAGTTTACCATGGCAGTGTCAGGGGTCATCAGCTGACCCCGCGCTACCATGGAAACACATTGGCGCACCGTGATCATGTCACGGGACAGCCGATGGTGGTGGGAAATGGCACAATCCCCACTGCGGCCATTTAAGTCGTGCTGTCAGTGTTTTACAGCGCTATCTAAAAGGGTTAACAGGTGCGGGTGGATCTCCGATACACCTGAGCCTGATACCCACACCTGATACCCAAACATATGCAGAGATTTCCTCGGGCTCACCACCAGAGCCCGCAGTAACTGGAGATAGGCGACCAAAGACGTACCGGTACGCCCTTGGGCGTAAAGGGGTTAAAAAACAAAAGCAATTTATATTTCATTATATATAGAAAATAAAAGTTGTAAATTTATTTACACACAACACTGCTGCATGGACAGTATATGCACGCTCAGTTCTGCTACATAAGCACATTTACATACAGCTCTACTAAATACAATGGAGATCAAAATTAGAGAACAATGTCTGATGACTCGCTTTTTTCAGAAACAATGTAATAACTTTGTCACCAAGGATGTTCCAGAGCTTTTCTATTGGGTTTAGATCAGGACACTGGGCAAGTATTTCATTGTTTTCTGTTTCAAGGAACTGCTTTACCCAATTTGTTGTATGACAGGGGGCATTGTCCTGCATGAAAATTGCTGGATGATTGAGGGATGAACGCAAGGAAGGAACCACATGTTGTTGAAGAAGGTTCTGATACACACTTACATTCACTCTTCCATGTAGCTGTATGAGAGGTCCAAATCCTGCTGCAGAAAACATTCCTCAAACCATGACACGTCCTCCACCACCATTCACTGACTTCTTAACACACTTTGGGTTTAGTCTTTCTCCAGTTCGTTGACGAACATAATGTTTCCCATCAGACCCAAATAAATTAAATTTGCTTTCATCGCTATCTATGGAGCACTTCTTCTCTGTCCACACAACATGCTCCTGACCAAAGGTGAGTTCAGCCTTTTGATTCTTTCTGCTAATGAGAGGTTTGGTCACTGCAGAGTGGGCTTTCAATCCAAATGCTCTTAAACATCGTGACATTGTATGACGAGACAGATCCTTACCCTGTTTGGTGCTGAACTGGCGAGCAATTCCAGCTGCACTGCTGAAACAATTACCCATGGAGATTCTCCACATTATCCTGTCCTCTCTTGCGAGAGCGACCAGTCTTCTTTGGGGAATTGAAAGAGTTCGTGATGTTGGAAAGATGCAATATTCTCCAAATCACAGACTTGCAACAACCAAATTCTCTTGCTAGGGCTGTTAGGGTTACCCCTTAGGCCTTCATATGGATAACCTGCTGCCGGTGTGTTTCAATCACTTTGTAATGGCAGAACATTTCTGCAAAGTCAGTGCAAACTCAAAAGTTAGGCTGCCAACAGGGTTTGTCAGATAATTAAGGAAATTAGCACTAGGTGCCAGATTAACACCAATAACTTGCAGGTATCTGAAAGTGTTCTCTAATTTTGATCAGTGTTTATTTACATTTATTTCATTTACATTTTTATGTGCTTTTGAAAAAAAACAATTTATGAAATAAGTTTAAAATACTGTGAATTTCCTCATATTAGCATATAATCACGTAGTACTACACAGTGATCGCAACTTTTAGAAAATTGTGATCTTCACTGTATATACATTTATATACACACACACACTGTGTACACATCACCCCATTTTACAGTCCCTTACAGGGTATGTGATTGATCCTATGACTGAAAAGTTTTTGTTAGAAGTGCATCTTATAGTCCAAAAAATATGGTAAGTTCCAAAGTAATTTCCCTTCCTCATTTAATTATACGACTGTCTGTTATGTGATTTTTGGACAATCTGTCAATAAAATATTTATTTTGTCCCTGTGCAAGTTATTATTGATGGTCAAGAAAATATGAGTTTCCTTGTTTTCATTTTTCCCATTCTAGGTATGATAATGGATACTCCCTGTGTGGGATTTTTGATGTTTAAGAAAGTTCCACTTGTGTTTAAAACATTCTGAACATGAAAAAGGCTTCTCCCCTGTGTGAGTTATTTGGTGTCTAATAAGATGCAATTTCTGGGGAAAACATTTCCCACATTCTGAACATGAAAAATGCTTCTACTCTCTGTGACTGCTCTGGTGATAAAGAAGAGTTGATCTACTTGCAAAACATTTCCCACATTCTACACATGAAAACGTCTTTTCCCCTGTGTGAGTTCTCTGATGTCTAATTAGATCTGATTTGGTGTTAAAACATCTCCCACATTCTGAACATGAAAAAGGTTTCTGCCCCGTATGAGTTCTTTGATGTGTAACAAGACTTGATTTCCGGTTAAAACATTTTCCACATTCTGAACATGAATATGACTTCTCCCCCGTATGAGTTCTTTGATGTGTAAAAAGACTTGATTTCCAGTTAAAACATTTTCCACATTCTGAACATGAATATGACTTCTCCCCAGTATGAATTATCTCATGGCTAACAAGACTTAATTTGTGGCTAAAACCTTTCCCGCATTCTGAACATGAATATGACTTCTCCCCCGTATGAGTTCTTTGATGTGTAACAAGACTTGATTTCCGGTTAAAACATTTTCCACATTCTGAACATGAATATGACTTCTCCCCAGTATGAATTATCTCATGGCTAACAAGACTTAATTTGTGGCTAAAACTTTTCCCGCATTCTGAACATGAAAAAGGCTTCTCACCTGTGTGAGTTCTTTGATGTATAACAAGATGTGATTTCTGGATAAAACATTTCCCACATTCTGAACATGAAAATGGCTTCTCTCCTGTGTGAGTTCTTTGATGTATAACAAGTTTTGATTTCTGTATAAAACATTTCTCACATTCTGAACATGAATATGGCTTCTCCCCTGTATGAGTACTTTTATGTGTAACAAGATTTAATTTCAGGTTAAAACATTTGCCACATTCTGAACATGAATATGGCTTCTCCCCTGTGTGAGTTCTCTCATGTTGTACAAGGTTTGATTTATAATTAAAATATTTCTTACAAATGGAACAAGAAAATCTATTCTCCTCTGTGTGAATTTTTTGATGTTTTACAAATGATGTTTCTGGAGGAAAACTATTTCCATTTTTTAATTGTGAAATTGGCTCCTTTTCTTTAAGATCAGTTGGTTTTCTAATGCCTCTTTTGTGACTTTTATTAATTTTAGTAGTCTGTAATGATTCAGAAGAGAGGACCCGTTTCATAGAATCAGATGATAGATCTTTGCTGTGAAAGAAAGATGGGATATCTGGAATAATGGCATTTGCTTTAGTTGAATCTTGTGTGATCTCAAAGTCATCTGATTTATAAATTGAAGATGTCAGTTGTCCCACTGGTCTCGTGGTACAGCCATCTGCTAAGAATAAAACCTGTTATTTTTTTCATAAAATATGCTTGAAATTAATATTTTTAAACATTTCTACTTAAAACGTCCATAGAAACAGCAAGTTATGTAGTAAAATAGAATTATTTGCTAAGACAATAACAGCTCACAGTCTAATAGAAGACCTCATGGCATGAACCAGTAGAGTATGGTACACCACCTAAAATGTTATGTAGGTGAATATGATACCAATATAAACTTCCTCTCCCACAAAAACAAGCTCCCACTCAGTTCCATCATCTGTCAATGGCAAAACAGAGTATTCCAACATTATAACGACGCCAAACACACCTCCAAGACGACCACTGCATTGCTAAACAAATTGAGGGTAAAGGTGCTGGACTGGTCAAGCATGTCTCCAGACCTGAACCCTATTGAGCATCTGTGGGGTCTCCTCAAATGGAAGGTGGAGGAGCAGAAAGTCTCTAACATTCACCAGATCTGTGATATCATCATGGAAGAGGATACAGTAGCTCCTGTGACGTTCTAGTGAACTCCATGCACAAGAGAATTAAGGCAGTGCTGGAAAGTAATGGTGACCACATGAAATATTGTCATTTTGAGCACAGTTTGGCAATTTCACTTAGAGGTGTACTCATGTTTGTTGTCAGCAGTTTTAACATTAATGGAAGTGTGCTAAGTCATTTAAAGGACACACCAAAATTACATTGTTATACAAGCTGTACACTGACTACTGTGCATTGCATCAAAGTGTCAGATCATCAGTGTTGTCCCATGAAAATATACAATTAAATATTTACAAAAATAGGGGTGTATTAACCTTTGTGATATACTGTATTTGCAATTTTCACTCCAACATCCACTGCGTCACTGAAGGCTATAATTTCCAAAATGGAGTCCCTTTATGGGTTCTCTGGTTTTCTGCTGTTCTGTCACATGAAGTCTTCTGCAAATGTGTCACATCTTATCTGGGATCTGCTCCAGTGACGTCAGCTTCTGTTGTTGAGGGTATGAATTGAGTAACCTGAAATACTTAATTCAGCCATATCACAGACCCAAATATGTGGTTTAGTTGATGTAGCCTAATATATTTATGAATGTTTTTGTTTCCTACTGACTCATATATGAATATATTCAGTGATTTTCCTTAATATAAAATGCCAGCTATGGACTCTCTAATATCGGGAAAAGTTTTGAAAGAGCCCATCACATCAGGTTAATGTCTCCATGGTCCAGTCTGCTGAGCACTGGCAGTGACACGCGAGTTAACGTCACATCTCAGATACCGATGGACCTGAAACAACTGAAGCAGAGAGCGGCTGCCATTCCACCCATGATCTCAGAAGGCTTCTCTGAATCAGCGTCACAAACTGTTCACATGAAGCCTCATCACGCTTTGGCTCTTTATCAAGAGCAGATCACCAAGGTTCACGAGGTGGCCCTGGATAGACTTACACCAACCAAAATTAGAATCTTTCCATTATTCCCCTCCCCATGTACATTTACCCATACGGACTCTATATTGTTGCAGTTCCCCCCAATGTCACCTAAAACCTGTGTTGAATGATGACATTGGGGGGAACTGCAACAATGTAGAGTCCGTATGGGTAAATGTACATGGGGAGGGGAATAATGGAAAAATTCTAATTGGAGTTGCTATAAGCCTCCTAACATACCTGAACAAATAGAGGGTGAAATGCTGCAACAAATTGAAAAGGCAGCTAATAATAATAATCAGGTTCTTAATATGGGGGATTTCAACTATCCAGACATACAGTGGGACATAGAATCTACTGGTTGTGCTAAAAGCTGTAAGTTCTTATCTACAATTAAGACCATTTCTTCTTTCAGATGGTAGATGAATCGACCAGGGGAGATAATTTGCTAGATCTGGTCCTGTCAAACAGACCAAACACAATTTCAGATCTACAGGTCTGGGAGCACTTGGGCACCAGCGATCATAATATGGTAAGCTTCAATGTAATATTCAATAGAACATTTCAAAGGGGAAATGCTGAAACCTGGAATTTTAGGAAAGCTGATTTCAACAAATTAAGGGAAGAGCTTAAATGTGTAGATTGGGACAAAGTCATGGTAACTGGGGATACTGAACATAAATGGGGTAAGTTTAAGGATATACTACTAGAGTCCTGTAAAAAACGTATACCCTCTGGTAATAAAATGTCCAGGAATAAAAAGAAACCACTTTGGATAAATAAGACTGTACAAAGTATAATAAAACAAACAAAGGCCGTTTAAAATCTTAAAGGCTGAGAATACAGAAATAGCATTTCAGAAGTATAAAGATATCAATAGGAAATGTACAAAAGACATCAAGCAATCAAAATTAGCTACTGAAACAAAAATCGCCAAGGATATTAAAATAAATCCCAAAATCTTTTATAAATACATTAATGCCAAAAGGAAAACAAAGGATAGTATCGGCCATTTAAAATATAATAACTAGTTAGTTATACAGGACAAACAAAAGACTGAGATATTAAATAGTTATTTCTCATCAGTGTTCACCAAGGAACTGACTGTACCAAGTGAAAAATCAAAGTTCACCACCCGATATAATTAATTTAACACAAGAAGAAGTATGCCTGCGTCTGAGTAAATTAAACAGTGACAAATCCCCAGGGCCAGATGGCATCATCTACGAATATTGAGGGAATTGAGCTCCGTAATCAACAGACTGCTGTGTCTCATCTTTTTAGACTCGCTTTCTAACAGGGTTGGTTCCTCAGGATTGGAGGATTGCTGATGTGGTACCGATATTTAAGAAAGGTAAGAGGCTGGATCCAGGCAACTACCGTCCAGTAAGTCTGACATCAGTAGTGTGCAACGTTTTTGAGGGCATTTTAAGGGATGACATACAAAAATATATTGCAAAAATAATATAATAACTCAAAAAAAGCATGGATTCATGAAAGCTAAGTCATATCTAACCAACATGTTGGGGTTCTATGAGGGGGGAAGTGCAAACCTGGATATTGGTAATGCAGCTGATGTTATTTTTTTTAGACTTTGCAAAGGCATTTGATACTGTACCACATAATAGCCTTAAACTAAAGCTCCAGAAGCAAGAACTAGGGGAAACTATATGCAACTGGGTAAGGCGTTGGCTACAAGATAGGAAACAAAGTAGTCATAAATGGTACTTTCTCTAAATGAGCTATAGTCAGCAGTGGGGTGCCGCAGGGATCTGTGCTAGGACTGATTCTTTTTAATATCTTTATTAATGACCTTGTGGATGGGATTGATAGTAAAGTGTCAGTCTTTACTGATGACACCAAACTATGTAGGATATTATAAACTTATCTATATAGTACAATATTACAAAAAGATCTGGATAAGATGTCAGAATGGGCAGATACTTGGCAAATGAGATTTAATGTTGATAAATGTAAAGTAATGCACCTAGGATGGAGTAATCCTATAACTGCGTATACATTAAATGGAAGTAAACTCGGGACTACAGAACAGGAGAAGGACTTGGGTATTCTCATTAAAAATAAGCTGAGCAGCAGCACTCAATGCCAAGCAGCAGCTACTAAAGCAAACAAGATTTTAGGGTGTATAAAAATAGAGATTAGATCCCGTGATCCCAACGTATTGTTACTCCTCTATAAATCACCTGTAAGGCCACATCTGGAATATGGGATCTAGTTTTGGGCTCCACATTTTAAAAAGGACATTCAGAAGTTATAGTCAGTTGAAAGGTGGGCAACTAGACTACTACAAGGAATGGAAGGTCTCCCATATGATGACAGGTTGAAAAAGTTAGATATGTTTAGCTGAGAAAAAAAGACGTCTCAGAGTAGATCTCATTTATTTGTATAAATACATGTGTGGTCAATATAAAGGACTGGCACATGACATTTCTTCCAAAGACAATACTACGGACCAGGGGGCAAACACTGCGAGTGGAAGAAAAGCGATCCCGGCAGCTAAATAGGAAAGGGTTCTTTACAGTTAGAGCAGTCAGACTGTGGAATGCCCTACCACAAGAGGTAGTAATGGCAGATACTATAACAGCTTTTAAAAAAGGGCTGGCTGATTTCCTCAGTAGACACAACATTGTTGGTTATAAATGACTTAGTGACCAAATGTAGAACTGGTTGAAGAAGGTTGAACTAGATGGACCTAGGTCTTTTTTCAACCTAAGTAACTATGTAACTACCGTATTTTTCACTTCATAAGACGCACTTTTGTTCCCCCAAATTTTGGGGGAAAGTAGGGGGTGCGTCTTATAATCTGAATATACGGATTATATACTGCAGGTTCCAGGGGAGGTGGGGGCCACTCTGGAGCGGTGGTGGTGGCTGAGGGAGGCTGGTAGAGGCTGGTGAGCTGGTGACGGCTGCAGCATTAGATCTCCTGCTCATATAATATGCAGAGCCGCTGTCCATCATCGTGGTGCTGAAACGGCACCGCGGTGAAGGGCTGCGGGAGCGGCACATATTATATGTGCATGTGCTCCCCTTTTATCGCACATGCCCCCCTGTGTTAGATGTGGCCCCCATGCTGCTGCCCATAGTAAAATAAAAAACGCTTTACTAACCTCCTCCAGCGTGTCTCCCCGGTCTCCCTCCTGCTGCTGTGATCAGGCACGCAGAGATGTCACTCTGCTGTACCGATCACATGACCAGCACTGAGAACCAGGAAGTGCAGGAGGCCGGAGCTCAACCACACGGAGGGAGACACGAGGGAGGACAGTGCTGGAGAAGGTAAGGAAAGAGTTTATTTTACTATAAGCAGCAGCATGGGGGCGATATCTAACACAGGGTGATGTATGCCAGCCACAGTGGGCCATGTGCAGCAATAGGGGGCTGTGTGCCAGCCACAGTGGGCGATGTGCAGCAATAGGGGGCCATGTGCCAGCCACAGAGGACGTGTGCCAGCCACAGGGGGCCGTGTGCCAGCCATAGAGGATGTGTGCCAGCCACAGGGGGCCATGCGCCAGCCATAGAGGACATATGCCAGCCATAGGGGACATGTAGCATCACTGGGGGCCGTGTGCCAGCCACAGTGGTCGTGTGCCAGCCACAGTGGTCGTGTGCCAGGCATAAGGGACATGTGGCATCACTGGGGGACGTGTGCCAGCACAAGGGGGCTATAGTCAATATAAGGTGGCCATATCCAGATTAATGGGGCTAATTTTAGGACGGGGGGCTATGAGGGACATATAACCTACCGTATATGCCGGCGTATAAGACGACTGGGCGTATAAGACGACCCCCAACTTCTGCCCTAAAAATATAGAATTTGGGATATACTCACTGTATAAGACTACCCCCGTTCAGTATGCTTCAGTATGCTAAGAGCAGGGGGCCGCACTGTGTGAGGAGGTGTTTTTTTTACTGTCCAGTATAACCAATAGGATTAGTGCAGGGGCCAGCATGTAAGCTCTTCATTAATGTCCCTGCATGGATGCGAGGGGAATCTGGCGTTACTGCACTAATCCTATTGGTTATACTGGACAGTGAAAAAAAAAAACACCTCCTCACACAGTGCGGCCCCCTGCTATATATACGCTATATATCCGCTGTATATATACCAGTATATATGCTGTATGATATACCAGTACGGGGCCGGGCTGTGTATCGCGTTTCCATAACGACGAGGCAGGAACTTCCCTGCTAGAGCGCTGACGTCAAGGCAGAGCTGCTTGCCTCTGATTGGCCAGCGCTCTGCCATTCAGCAGCGGTGACAGGAAGTTCCTCCCTCGTCGCTATGGAGGCAGAATCCAAGCGTGGAACGGAGTGGAGCGGCGCACTACAGCACCCAGGTATATATCCGGCGTATAAGACGACCCCCCACTGTAGCCATTATTTTAAGGGGGTAAAAAGTCGTCTTATACGCCAGTATATACGGTATATGATTTGTTAGACGGATACTGGCATTATAAGATGGACCCCATTTATTAAATTCTCTATTCCTTCACCAAATTTGGGGTTACGTCTTATAATCATGTGCGTCTTATAAAACGAAAAATACGTTATGTAAGTATCCTCCGTCTCGTTTAATATCTGGAAAAATAGCCAAAAAACATCTGCTACAGATTGTCTGTGGTTATGTGCTGATCTCAAGTTAAGATCTAGATTCAACCTTCCTTGGTCAGGATAATGTGCCCTAATGAAAGTATTACATCTATAGTTGGACCAATTACATTTAATTACAACCAAGGGGGCGGGGGGGTGTTATGATTCAGGGACCGGGGAGGATCCAATAATGCGGAATCACAAAAAGGTAACAGAGTGGCTGGAAACTTAATAGACTGCAGACCTAATCCTGATACACAACTAACATTAGCCGTGGGGCGTGCCTACAATGACCTGGACGCCTTGACAAAGCCGGAGAACTAAATAATCTCACAGATAGAAATATAAGAAAGCTAATCTGCCTCGGAGTAGTCCCCAAAGATAGATAGATAGCCCCCCACATGTAAAGGCTACGGTGATATAGAAGAACACAATACAAAGCCAGAAAGGACAGATTTTAGCAAAGGTGAGGCCCAAACTATCTTTATAGAAAAGGATAGGAAAGCCCAACTGTCTGCAGCCGTAAAAACCCTAATGAATACTAGCACTACTGATATGAAAAAATCCTGAGGTTACTAAACCTCTCCTCCACTGTACCAGCACTCAGATGTTACTGGAATCCAAAAAACACTAATACAGATGAGGGACTGAATAATACCATGCATGACAAAACACAAATCTTGCAGAATCATGGCGCTAAGTATACAGACACTCCCAGCAGGGAATGATCCCATTCCACCACGAACTCCACACAGACAAATTAGGAATCATGCATAGTATCAAAGCAGAACAACAAAAAGGTAGTAAACAAACAGCAGAGGTCCAAGACAACTTATCTGAGGGAAGTTCAGGAAGTGAGCAGAGCTGGTTGCAGAATGTACTGGACACACAGGAGCAATTGACAAGTAACAAGAGAAAGCTACTAAGTTAAATAGCCCAATCAGACCCTGATTGCCAGTCCTCTGCAGGTGTGTCGCTTCCCTTCCACACATCAATTGCACCGCCAGCACGGACCACAAGAGGGAGCTCCAAACTGGAAAACGTATTCACAACAGGGGTGGTTCACAGATAAGTTCCAAATGAAATATGTCTAAATGATAAAGTTTTAAAAATTTAAGGTTGACAACAGTCACAGATATTTTATTAAGGGGGGACTGTGAGGGTAGGGCTGGGCTATGGGCCGTTTGTCCAGATGTAATAAGTTAATCTGTGTGTGTGTGTGTGTGTGTAAATAATCAAAGTATAGATGTCGTTTCATAATTATCTGTGTCTATATGACGATTTCATAGAAGCTTTATAATATGATTAGATGTGTGTATGTACAGTATGGTGTTAAAGATGAAGCCAATAAATAGTGAATAAGTGTGAGTATAGACAATAACAAATGTACTGAAATAGTCAAATTCATCAGTCTTCATCAGTAAAATAATTAGTAACGAGCGGTGACAACTCTGGGTGATTAGAGGATGGGCTCGGTGGCTCTTATCTGTATATTAGAGCCATCAGCCATGCACAGCTGAGGGATAGATCACGGCAGATGGGGAATGGTCTTTTTTTTGCAGTTTATTGCAATTCTGTTGAAGTTAATCGGTTTTAAAGAAAACTGAAAAGTCAAAATAAGTCTAAGTTCACACACTGAGTTATTTCAACGCAGCGTTTTTGTGCGTTTTTTGTGTCAAAAAACGCGCAAAGACGCACCCGTGGCAAAAAAACGTGGCAAAAACGCATGCGTTTTTACCGCGTTTTGGTGCGTTTTTTGCTACGTTTTGCTGCAATTTTGCTCACTGCGTTTTTATGCGTTTTTTTTTATCAGTGAACAATGTCATAAAGATTGTTGAAGAAAAAAAAAAGGTCTGTCATTTCCTTCTTCAATATGTTCTTCATTCTCCACTAGTGTATGCAAGAGAGCAGACAGCTGCAGAACTAGAAGGCTCAGCATGCTCCATCCAGGACTGTATGCTGGAGGGAGAGGCAGGGGGAGCAGAACTAAGGCTCAGCATACTCCATCCACTAGTGTATGCAGGAGAGCAGACAGCAGCTGCAGAACTGCAAGGCTCAGCATCCTCCATCCAGGACCGTATGCAGGAGTTTTTTGCCCCCCCAAAAAATTACGTGGGCTTCACCATATTTTTGCATGCTAGCCAGGTACGGGCTGCCCCCAACCCTCAGCTGCCTATTTGTACCTGGCTAGGAACCAAAAATATAGGGAAGCCCTTTTTTTTTTTATTTCATGAATTGCATGAAATAATTTTTAAAAAAAATGACGTGGGCTTTGCCCAATTTTTTTAGTCCAGCCAGGTACAACTAGGCAGCTAGGGATTGGAATCTACAGCGCAGGGTGCCCATGCTTTCTGGGCACCCCTGCTGCGAACTGCAGTCTGCAGCCACCCCAGAAAATGGCGCTTTCATAGAAGTGTCAAAATATTATTAACCCCAAATTTAATAAAAAATTCCTTTATTGTACAAAAAGCTAAACAGACTCATAGACATATAAACATATAAAGTGTCTCAGCTGGATTCAATCAATAAGGGGATAGATGCATAGCAATACATAAATCATCCCTCTTTCACAATCTAATACATATTTCTCATCATTCCTCAAAGGGAGAAAAAGGTTTATATACATTTCCTATCATTATTCACATCATATATATATATATATATACACACACATGTATTAAACCTATTTGTACTCACTGTCACACAATGGTTTAAGGAGCTTTATACAGAGACAAAAAATATATATTTCGTCTCTATACCTAGCTCCAACCCCTATCCAGTTTAGGAGACAGTAACATCACATTAATGCATAAGTTATCCCTGGTCACTCTGTTTTGATACTTATATGACCACTACTCAACATCCCAATCACATCCTAAACTGGTCACTTTTACAGAGGAAAAACAGGGATAGCTTTAAAACTGAGCGCATCCTGGAATACCCAAAGTTATTCCTAACAGAACCAACACCCAATATATAGTGTAACTCATCTAATGAACTGTTATTTTGGATATCATGCACCCTATAAAATGCCAAAAAAAGGTCATTCACCACAGAACAGAGAACCAATATCGGCCCAAAGCCATCATCTGGACTGTAAGAAAAAAGATTTTTTCAGTGAAGCAACAAACACATATAAGCCAAAGATGATACAAGATAAAAAAAGTCCAGTAACCATAATTTGATCCCTAATAGGATTCTTGATAGATGAAATATTTCTCACATATCCACTTGAGATCATATAAGATAATATCCTTCTTCATAGAGACAATTAATTTCAGACATATGTCATGTCACAGGTTCCTTATGGTAATGGTTAGACACTCTGTGCTTGATAGCTCCACACTCTTGGGATACAATTTACACCTTACACCTCGGTCCGGTTTTGCATACCATACTTAATCTGAGGTGTTTTTGGGGTAAGTGACATTGAATATATCTATTGTATTGTTAAAATTCTCTTCTTTTCTTAGATCCATATCGAATATTGATACTAAACTCATGGATCAATAAAACCTCCTGATGAACCCTTTGGCTTTATTATACAAAGGGGGAAACGCGTCGAGGTGTAAGGTGTAAATTGTATCCCAAGAGTGTGGAGCTATCAAGCACAGAGTGTCTAACCATTACCATAAGGAACCTGTGACATGACATATGTCTGAAATTAATTGTCTCTATGAAGAAGGATATTATCTTATATGATCTCAAGTGGATATGTGAGAAATATTTCATCTATCAAGAATCCTATTAGGGATCAAATTATGGTTACTGGACTTTTTTTATCTTGTATCATCTTTGGCTTATATGTGTTTGTTGCTTCACTGAAAAAATCTTTTTTCTTACAGTCCAGATGATGGCTTTGGGCCGATATTGGTTCTCTGTTCTGTGGTGAATGACCTTTTTTTGGCATTTTATAGGGTGCATGATATCCAAAATAACAGTTCATTAGATGAGTTACACTATATATTGGGTGTTGGTTCTGTTAGGAATAACTTTGGGTATTCCAGGATGCGCTCAGTTTTAAAGCTATCCCTGTTTTTCCTCTGTAAAAGTGACCAGTTTAGGATGTGATTGGGATGTTGAGTAGTGGTCATATAAGTATCAAAACAGAGTGACCAGGGATAACTTATGCATTAATGTGATGTTACTGTCTCCTAAACTGGATAGGGGTTGGAGCTAGGTATAGAGACGAAATATATATTTTTTGTCTCTGTATAAAGCTCCTTAAACCATTGTGTGACAGTGAGTACAAATAGGTTTAATACATGTATATATATATATATATATATATATATATATATATATATATATATATATATATATATATATATATATATATATATATATATATATATATATATATATATATATATATATATATGATGTGAATAATGATAGGAAATGTATATAAACCTTTTTCTCCCTTTGAGGAACGATGAGAAATATGTATTAGATTGTGAAAGAGGGATGATTTATGTATTGCTATGCATCTATCCCCTTATTGATTGAATCCAGCTGAGACACTTTATATGTTTATATGTCTATGAGTCTGTTTAGCTTTTTGTACAATAAAGGAATTTTTTATTAAATTTGGGGTTATTAATATTTTGAGATAAAAGTGACCCCTTGAATATATCAAAGTAAGTTTGAAAAGAAATTTAATAGTATGGCTAGTTTTTTGACTGGGCCAATTAATATCACTTCATGGGATAGTGAGGCAGAGGAGGTTTTTTCCCTGCAGGGAGATCACTTCACCCTTAGTTCTACTCCAAATATACGTGGTACCTTTAAGGAATTAACTACTTGTTATAAACAATATCTAAAGTCCTGGTGGGAAATCAAGGGGTTGGAGAACTATATTAAGAATAATATTGTACCTAAGGGATTACGTATCAATATTAATCCCTCCCCAAGGGCAAGTAGTAAGGAGCTTTTGAAGGCCTGGCAGGCAGAGTCGATAGCCTCTTCCTTGAGATTTATGGGATTGCTCTTGGAGGAGGAAAGGAAGTTGTTCAAGGAGGCAGAGAGGACCTTGAATACCCTGATTGAAAAAACACTAGGCTTTAAATCGAACCCTGAGTTTAATAAGAAGGAGAGTACTCTGCAGGGTGATATTGAAAGGTATCAAAATAAACTAAAATCCAGAAAACATACACAATTTCAGAGACATTATAACCAGTTCCAGACTGAAAAGGCCTATAATTTTTCCACAGTAACGAAAAATATCCTTGAAATATCATCATCTGAGACTGATATATTAGACTCAGAGGGAGTAAATAGGAACTATAGAGCAGGTAACAGGGGAGGGGGTGGACGGAACAGAAGAGGAGGATGGAGAGACCAGAGAGAGATGGGGACCAGCTGTGAGGACCAGGAGCAATACAAGGAACAATATACTGACAGAGGGGGTAGGAGCGGCTGGAGGTGTAATGGCCTCATCCTTTGCCTCACCCTCCTCTGCACCATTGCCTTTTTTAGGACAGCAGGTACCCAACAATCTACTCAACAAGGGCCGAGTACAATAGATATACAGTTAGGTCCAGAAATATTTGGACAGTGACACAATTTTCGCGAGTTGGGCTCTGCATGCCACCACATTGGATTTGAAATGAAACCTCTACAACAGAATTCAAGTGCAGATTGTAACGTTTAATTTGAAGGTTTGAACAAAAATATCTGATAGAAATTGTAGGAATTGTACACATTTCTTTACAAACACTGCACATTTTAGGAGGTCAAAAGTAATTGGACAAATAAACCAAACCCAAACAAAATATTTTTATTTTCAATATTTTGTTGCGAATCCTTTGGAGGCAATCACTGCCTTAAGTCTGGAACCCATGGACATCACCAAACGCTGGGTTTCCTCCTTCTTAATGCTTTGCCAGGCCTTTACAGCCGCAGCCTTCAGGTCTTGCTTGTTTGTGGGTCTTTCCGTCTTAAGTCTGGATTTGAGCAAGTGAAATGCATGCTCAATTGGGTTAAGATCTGGTGATTGACTTGGCCATTGCAGAATGTTCCACTTTTTTGCACTCATGAACTCCTGGGTAGCTTTGGCTGTATCCATCTGTGTCCATCTGTGCTATGAAGCGTCGTCCGATCAACTTTGCGGCATTTGGCTGAATCTGGGCTGAAAGTATATCCCGGTACACTTCAGAATTAATCCGGCTACTCTTGTCTGCTGTTATGTCATCAATAAACACAAGTGACCCAGTGCCATTGAAAGCCATGCATGCCCATGCCATCACGTTGCCTCCACCATGTTTTACAGAGGATGTGGTGTGCCTTGGATCATGTGCCGTTCCCTTTCTTCTCCAAACTTTTTTCTTCCCATCATTCTGGTACAGGTTGATCTTTGTCTCATCTGTCCATAGAATACTTTTCCAGAACTGAGCTGGCTTCATGAGGTGTTTTTCAGCAAATTGAACTCTGGCCTGTCTATTTTTGGAATTGATGAATGGTTTGCATCTAGATGTGAACCCTTTGTATTTACTTTCATGGAGTCTTCTCTTTACTGTTGACTTAGAGACAGATACACCTACTTCACTGAGAGTGTTCTGGACTTCAGTTGATGTTGTGAACGGGTTCTTCTTCACCAAAGAAAGTATGCGGCGATCATCCACCACTGTTGTCATCCGTGGACGCCCAGGCCTTTTTGACTTCCCAAACTCACCAGTCAATTCCTTTTTTCTCAGAATGTACCCGACTGTTGATTTTGCTACTCCAAGCATGTCTGCTATCTCTCTGATGGATTTTTTCTTTTTTTTCAGCCTCAGGATGTTCTGCTTCACCTCAATTGAGAGTTCCTTAGACCGCATGTTGTCTGGTCACAGCAACAGCTTCCAAATGCAAAACCACACACCTGTAATCAACCCCAGACCTTTTAACTACTTCATTGACTACAGGTTAACGAGGGAGACGCCTTCAGAGTTAATTGTAGCCCTAAGGGTATGTGCACACGTTGCTTTTTTTTCCGCGCGGAAAAAAACGCACCCTCTGGCAGAGGGGAGAATTGTAAACAATGCTTTTTGAGAAACAACGCATCGAAAACGCATGCGTTTTTCATGCGTTTTTCATGCGTTTTTTTAGGTGCGTTTTTTAAGACTTGTCAGTGATAATAAAGTTGGTTGAACACAGACCTTTGGAAAAAAAAACCTGTGATGTCATTTCCTTCTCCACATTCTGTTTGGATAAATGGGAGGGCTTGGAATGGAAGGAGCACCATTTGAATTTTGGAAAAGTTGAAATAAACTTCGCGCACCAAGCCCCTTAGGTACCTATACGTCAGAAAACCCCCACAAGTGACCCCATTTTGGAATCTGCACCCATCAAGGATTTTATTCAGGAGTATATTAAGCATTTTGAATCCACAGCTACTTCACCCAAAATGTTGCTGTAGCAACAATATTCTCACTTTTAGGCCCGCTTCACATGTCAGTGAAAAACACTGACGTTTTTCACTGGCGTGTAAAACACGCACATGTCCCTCCGTGTGCCGTGAATCACGGCACACGTGGGTTGTCTAAGTGCAATCCGGGCTCCGTTCTCCGTGGCCCATGATTGCACTTAGAGATTAACTCACCTGCACCCGCTCCCGCTCTCCATGGTGCTGATCGCTCCCGCGGTGCAGCATCCGGCCGGCGCTGACACCCGCAGCAGCTGCTTCCGGGTCGGCTGTGTCGTGCATCATGAATATGCGCGACAATAATGAGCCGGCACAGAAGGAACAGGGAGGACGGGCTGCAGAGGACATCGCTGGACGCCGGGTGAGTTAAAATGTTTTTTATTTTAAAAGCACGTTTTTTTCTGGCACGTGTTTCACGGATCACACCACTGCGTGGTCCGTGGGACATCAGTGATGCCAGAAAAAAATGGACATGTCTCCGTGCGGCAATCACGCACACGCGGGTACGCCGCACGGAGACACGTGCAGTGAAAAATCACTGACGTGTGAGCAGACCCATTCATTATAATGGGTCTGCGTATGTCAGTGATCCTGGTACGTTTAAAAAAAAGCACAAACGTCCCAGAATCACTGACGTGTGAAAGGGGCCTAAGGCTATGTGGCCATGATCCAGCGACACGGCGTCTAGTACACAGTGCCAGCCTTCCTGCAGCTGCCCATGCCCACGATTTGGGTTCAGGCTGCTGTGGAGCTCTATGCTACCTGCAGAGAACACTCATCTCCGCAGCATAAATTGACATGCTGAGGCTCGGGAAGCCACGCTACCGGTCAGTTTATGCTGCGGAGAAAAGAAGCACAGTGGGCATGGGATCTCCAAAAATCCTTCCACTGTGCTTCTACTGCACAACGCAGCGTTATGGACGCAGGGAAAACACTCAGCGCCCATAACGCTGCAAACCCTGATTGTGGACACACAGCCTAAAAAGCGTCAATGGATGAAGGGATGTCAAATATATAGAACGTCCTACCCCCGCCTGCATATTCTAAGCTGGCACCTTTAGTACCTTTCATGTGGCACTAAAGGGTGCCTAGCTTAGTATTTATCCAATAAAAAATAAAAAAAAAAAAATGAAAAAAATGGCGTGGGGTCCCCCCTATTTTTGATAGCCAGTCAGGGTAAAGCAGACAGCTGTAGCCTGCAAACCACAGCTGGCAGCTTCATCTTGGCTGGTGATCAATTTGGAGGGCTCCCCATGTTTTTTTTTTTATTTATAAATAAAGAATAAAAAAAAAAAATAACGTGGGGTCCCCCCAAATTAGATCACCAGCCAAGGTGAAGCTGACAGCTGGGGTCTGATATTCTCAGGGTGGGAAGAGCCATGGTTATTGGACTCTTCCCAGCCTAAAAATAGCAGGCCGCAGCCGCCCCAGAAGTGGCGCATCCATTAGATGCGCCAATCCTGGCGCTTCGCCCCAACTCATCCCGCGCCCTGGTGCGTTGGCTAACGGGGTAATAAATGGGGTTGATACCAGATGTTTAATGTCACCTGGCATCAAGCCCAGCAATTAGTGATGTCACGGCGTCTATCAGACACCCGACATAACTAATTGACAGTAAACAAAAGCAAAAAAAGACAACAAAAAATGTTTTATTAGAAAAAACACTCCCCAAATCATTCCCTTGTTCTCCAATTTAATAAAAAAAAAAATGGGTCCGCAGAAATCCATATGGATGTCCCACGTCGCCTCTGGACCTTCTAGA
Organism: Anomaloglossus baeobatrachus; assembly: GCF_048569485.1. Classification (NCBI taxonomy): domain Eukaryota; kingdom Metazoa; phylum Chordata; class Amphibia; order Anura; family Aromobatidae; genus Anomaloglossus; species Anomaloglossus baeobatrachus. The sequence goes on along the minus strand of NC_134357.1, from coordinate 577,169,453 downwards.
ATATGGGGGCACGTTCAGGAAACGTATCCCCCATTTTCTAGGAGGGCAGACCCTCCATTTGAGGAAAGTGGGTGCAAAAATCTGCACCCACTCTCCCCGGGTCACAGCTGCAGACTGCCGAGCAGCCAGCACAGCTCACACTGAACACTGTGCTGGCTGTCAGCTGCTCTGCACATGTGACCGGCCAGCGTGCACTGAAGGAGGAGGGGGCCGCGGGGGATCAGCGCTGCGACCGGACAGGTATGTATGACACCGGGGGGAATAGGGGGTGAACGGGCAGGGCCTGGGGAACAGTTTTCTGTCGCATGTGTTATTGCACATGCGACAGAAATCATAGGAGCAGGGCGGCCGGTGCGCTACTGTGCGCGCGGCCATGTTGGATTTTCGGGAGGGGGGTCGGGGACTCGGGGGTCGGGGCGGGCACTTTGGCGACACCGGGGGCTTTGCCAGGAAGTGAGGTCAACAGGAAGCCTCTTGACCTCACTTCCAGGTAAATGCCTGCGTTCTGGCGTGCCGACAAAGCCCGCGGACCGCAACAAAAAAGCAGGTCCATGCGTTGTGGCTGCGTTCTGACCCGCATCATTGATTCAATGGGGGAGAGAACGCAGCCACAACGCACAAAAGAAGTGACATGCTGCTTTTCTTTCCGCACCGATTTTTGGCATCCAAAACGCTGCGGAAAGAAACGCAGCATGTGCACTGATTTTTCAGCTTTCCCATACACTTTGCTGGGAAAGCTGAACGCATGCAATTTGCCACTGAAACGCTGCGGTTCAAAACGCAGCGTTTCCGCGGTAAAAAACGCATCGTGTGCACACAGCCTTAGAGTCCCTTGTCCAATTACTTTTGGTCCCTTGAAAAAGAGGAGGCTATGCATTACAGAGCTATGATTCCTAAACCCTTTCTCCGATTTGGATGTGAAAACTCTCATATTGCAGCTGGGAGTGTGCACTTTCAGCCCATATTATATATATAATTGTATTTCTGAACATGTTTTTGTAAACAGCTAAAATAACAAAACTTGTGTCACTGTCCAAATATTTCTGGACCTAACTGTAGTAAACTCAGGACAAGTTGTTAACCTGAGTCGACAGCACCTTTCAAAGGAGGAAATTCAATTACTATCGAAGGGTTTATCGTTTGCTCCTACCACACCTTTTAACCTGTTTACCTGGGTGAAAGATCTAAATCTGTTTTGTCGAAAACTAAAGTGGAAAATTTTTTTTAAATCCAATAACAAGGAACAGTGTCTCGCTCTGGGATTGGAGGAGGAGGATATAGAGGTCTTTGGAGATTTGATGGATCTTGCTAATGATGAATTGCCAGAACTAGGAAAGGGTCCCTTTACCGATTTAAAAAGGAAAAGTACTAAGATGCCACCCTCTGGGGACTATGGTAAAATTGACTTATTCCTGCAGCTAGTTGAAAAGGATCTTGGAAGACTAAAACCTCAATAGTAAGGTGTCATCTAATTTGAGTCAGGTGGAGTGGGAAGCATTGATGAATTTGGAGAAAAACAGACATGTTGTCCTTAAAGAAGTTGTCCAGTTACCAAAACTGATTTTTTTTTTTCTGATAAATCTTGCTAATATGTGCCCCTCAACACATCTATTATGTTTTTTCAGCAAAATTACCTTTTATTGTGCACTAGCAGCACACGGTCATTGCTGGCTCCAGCTCTGATGGGGTTAATCTCTCCTCTGACTTCCTGTGTTCAGTTCCTACAAGTCCCAGAATTCTTTGTGGCTCTAGGGCGGTGTCTAGCTTATCTAACACACCCATTGTGTCGAATACACCCACTCTGCTCCCACCCAAACCCTCCTCCCTGCCTCTTCCCTGTGGATGCACTGAGATCAATCATACAGAGACAGCAGCAGCTCTACACAGCCAGGGGAAGAAAGTGTG